>NW_009193154.1:10462-20340 GCF_000690835.1 Fulmarus glacialis
CCCGGGACCCGGGCCCCACCCCCCGCATGCTTGGGGATGGGGGAAGCCGGGGCCCCCCATCCTTGCCATCCCTTGCCCCCATCCCTTGCCAGCCAGCCCTGTCCCCCCCGCCTTCCCTACCCCTCTCCTTGGTGAAGGGGAACCTTGAATTTCCCTGTCCCTTGCTGCTCCTCCACCACGGGGCCACACCACGTTCCCACCCAGCTCCCCCATAGCTGCAAGCCTGGGGCACCCCTATCCCCTGCCTTCCCCTGGCCCTCCGAAGGTCCTGTTCCCCTGGTACCACCTTGGAGCCCACCCGTGTGGGCCTGAGCTGCCCCAGGCGCCCGTCGCCTGCTTCCCCCTGCCCTCCCTGTTCTGCTGCTGAGGCAGTCCCATGGCTGGGCTTGCTGTGATGGGCACAGCGTCCAGCCACCAGCAGAAGCAGCACCTCCACCAGGGTCTCCAGAGACATGCTGTGGGGATTGCTGATGGAGGTTACATCAACCACACAGGTTGCATCTCATCTTACATTCCCTTGGGATGGTCTCTTAACGGACTGTTCATGGTAAGTTTGAAATGTTCTGAATCATCTTTTTCAGGAGCAGGTACGATGCAGAATATATCATCTATAGACTCCTTCTCCATCATTTATTTATAAAGTGCTGGTTCTAGCAGGAGTTCTGCAAAGATCCACACTTCCAAGTCAAGCATTAATTGTTCTGTCTCTTACCTTTTCCTTAATTATCATCACTCCTTCTTGCAGACTCTCCTTTTCCTCCCACAGGACCCCCCGAGGCTGTGGACTGACTGGGTGGGCAGCAGCTTTGCTGACCGGGACACTGGGGCTCTGGGACACAGGAGACTGCATTGCCACAGGGAGCTCCCATTCTTTGCCATTGGGGACAAGCTGAGGCTGAACACCTCACGTGAAGGCACCTGCAACGAGGGACAGCGCATTCAGCATTGGGTGGCTTTGCAGTCTGCTTCTAGCTGCCCCTGAAATAACTTGGCTGTGGCTGTAAGCAAGCAAGTGCCTACAAGGCACCATAGTGGAGAAATCCCCCAAGCCCCCTCCAGGAATTCAATATGCTGAGGTGCCTCTCCAAAGTGCCTGTAGGCTAATGCAGGCAACATGGGGAATAAACACAAGGAATGAGAGATCTGCACGCAGTTGCAGGGCTACGATATTGTCGGGATCACGGAGACATGGCGGGATGGCTCCCGTGACTGGAGTCATGCAATGGAGGGGGACAGGTCTTTAGGAAGGACAGCAAGGGCAGACAAGGAGGGGGAGTTGCCCTTTATGTGAGAGAGCAGCTGGAGTGCATGGAGCTCTGCCTGGGGATGGAAGAGGAGCCGACAGAGCTTACGCGTTGGGATTAGAGAGAGGACAGGCAGAGGTGACAGGTAGAGTTGGTGTCTGCTAAGGGTCCCTGGAAGAACAACTGGATCAGGTCTTCTACAGGCAGACAGGAGCAGCCTCACATTTGCAGGCCCTGGTCCTCACAGGGAACTTCAACCACCCAGGTATCTGCTGAAGAGACAACACAGCTGGACATAAGCAATCCAGGAGGTTTCTGCAGTGCAGTGATAATAACTTCCTCCTCTAAGTGACAGAGGAGCCAACGAGGAGAGGTGCTCTGCTGGACCTCATACTCACCAACCAGGAGGGGCTCATTGGTGATGTGAAGATCAAAGGCAGCCTTGGCTGCAGCCACCATGAGATGGTGGAGCTCAGGAACCTGAGGGCAGGGAGGAGGGTAAAAAGCAAGCTCACAACCCTGGCCTTCTGGAGAGCAGACTCTGGCCTCTTTAAAGGTCTGCTTGGAAGAGTCCCATGGGATAAGGCCCTGGTGGGAAGGGGGGGCCCAAGAAAGCTGCTTCATATTCAAGGATCACATCCTCCAAGCTCAAGAGAGGTCTGTCCCAATGAATAGGAAGTTAGGCAAAAATGCCAGGAGGCTTATATGGATGAAGAAGGAGCTCCTGGCCAAACTCAAACACAAAATGAAGCACAAAAGGGTGCAAGCAAGGATGGGTAACCAGGGAGGAATACAGACGCATTGTCTGAGCATCTAGGGATGAAGTTAGGAGAGCTAAAGCCCAAATGGAACTGAATCTGGCCAGGGCTGTCAAAGACAAGAAGGGCTTCTCTAAGTAAACTGGTGACAAAAGGCAGACTAGGGAAAACGTGGGCCTGCTGCATTCCCCTTGGCTACGTTCCCCACTGACTTGTCTTTCCCTTTCCTTCTAGGTTCTTGAGATGTGAATAATCTAAACAATAATCTAAACAATGTCCTCGGGATGACTTCATCTAAAGGAGTCCTTAGGCTCCTGTCGTGGTTTAATGGTCTGAGTAGAGAAATGGACCCCTCTGCGTCCAGTTACCTCATTCTGAAGTAGATGCCCAGAACAGAGACTTCAAAGCCACAATTCATGCAGCCTTCTTCTCACTGCCAACAGCAAGAAGACTCTTGCATGACTTACTCAGATCTCTTTATTTTGATTTTCTGAAGCAAAGTGAAATGAATCCCACCCTGGGTGTCTGTTCCCTGCCCCGCCCCACACATGCTTCTGACCGCCCTGCTGGTTTTTTACCCGCTTCCAGTCAGTCTCTTCAATGCCAGCTTAAAAAGCCCCTCCATTTTCAAGAAGCTAGCTGGTTAATTTCTTCTGACATGTCACAAATATTTGGGGATTTTAAGAAGTCAATTATTTGAATGTATTAAAATAATTAATTTTGGTAGATACTGTGTAAGTGTAATAAAATCTCTGAACACATACTTAATTTGTAGGCACCTGATTAAGGCCCAGTTATCAAACAGCCAATGGTTCTTTCAACAGTTCTCTCTAAAATTGACTTGCACCAATATGCAGCTGCAGGAGATTTTCTGAAAGATACTGATCTATTCTGCAGCAATGCCCTGGAATACAAGCCCATCGAAATATCCTGGAGGTGAGGATGTGTCTTTATCCTTCATTTAGAAAACTTATAAAATGTATAGAGTAATACATGTTGTCTGTGGACAGTAGACTTTGGATTAGATCATTTTAAACATCCACAGAGAGATGGCCAGATTATAAATGTCATAGCCTTAAACTACTTGGACATGAAATTGTGATAGAAATGTTTATCAATAACTAGTGCTTTTGCCTTTATAACTAACTTTTATGTTGTTATGCTAAAAATATTCACTCAGCTAACCTTTCAGAACCTACCTATGACAAGAGCAACATTTTTTATGTGATCAGAATAAAAGATTTCATTGGCTGGTAGAAAATACTCAGTTCTGACTGTAAAATTCCAGATCATCTGATCAGACACCAAGTTTGTATTCTGAGAGGTACTGCATACGCCGTAGTGACGGAAGAAATGGATGAGGATTTAGAGCAACTCTGTAAAGAAATTCAAGAACCTCCTAAGAAAAGAGCTATGTGTTTTAATTCTAAGGATTTTAAGACTTGCCTCAGTATTTGTGACCAAAATGCCAGACAAAGTTCTTTGGTATCTGTTCCTTATCGCAAGGCTGTAGCTCATCGAAGTACATCTTATTCCTATGTGATGCCAAAGCAGAACTCTCTGGGTGCAAGAAAACTTGCTAAAACAAGCTAAAAAATGCAGTAATATAATGTAAATGTCAGTGTCGCCTGTAGATCCCAGTACACCCCTCTCTAATGACAAACTGCATTGTATTCAGACTTTCTTGGTGAAGTTTCTGAAGTCAGTGGTATCTTCTCCATTCTTGGGACATAACAGGTTCTGTGATGCCTGGCTCTTTATGCCAGAGGTGTTACATTTTTTTATTTACTTCACAATGTGAGATCAATCCAGAGGTCATTCATTCAATATGGTTATGAATTAAAGTTCAAGTACAGTGATTGGTTTACATTGTAAAACACTGGCCTTGATGAACTGACTGACATTTAATAGCCCCTAAGCTGCTAACTCTTGAAGTTGAAACTGTTGTGTATGGCAGTTTCTGACCACTCAGCTAGTTTTTAGTTATATGAAACAGTATTTATTCCCTCTCCCCCCCTTCCTCCATTTCCCTCCTTTCTTTCCCTTCCCTCCCATGCCAAAACCCATGCTACCTCTTACTGTGATTTGTAGTTGAAGGGATTAGGCTTACAAAATAAAAGGGAAAAAATAGGGGAGCAACAGTAATGGATATGTGGATATGATAATTATTTCTTCACTGTACTCTTCTTTTCCTGTGAGAAGGATTTGAAGGAAAAAAGGTACGCAGCTTTCTTTCAGTTAAAATGCATTATATGGTGTGAAGTTTCCCAGTCGCGCTGGCATGAGTGGGCATTTTACCACCCACATGCTTTGTGCGATATTCCATGAATAGAAAGAATACAGACAATTTTTTCTCCTTCAGATATTCCCTCTTCAGCTCTTCCCAACATGTATTTATCTTTTGAAGTTTACAGCTTTATAAAAGTTAGAAAAAGTTGTCTCAAAAGGCTTTTCTACTGTTCATCTATATTAGTTCATGTAATAAGACAGTAAGCAACTTGACCTAAAAACCTTGCTTTGTAATAATGCTTCTGTACTGGGTTTGTGTGGCCAGGTTCTCGGGGGGGGGGGGCTATAGAGGTGGCTTCTGTGAGAAGATGCCAGAAGCTTGCTCCGTGTCTGACAGAGCCAATGCCAGCCGGCTCAAGATGGATCCACGGCTGGCCAAGGCTGAGCCCATCAGCGATGGTGGTAGCGCCTCTGGGATAACATGTTTAAGAAGAGAAAAAAACCTGCTGCGCAACAGCAGCTGGAAGAGAGAAGTGAGAATATGTGAGAGAAGCAGCCCTGCAGACACCAAGGTCAGTGGAGAAGGAGGGGAGGAGGTGCTCCAGGCGCCGGAGCAGAGATTCCCCTGCAGCCCGCAGGGAAGACCATGGTGAAACAGGTTGTCACCCTGCAGCCCATGGGGGTCCATGGTGGAGCAGATATCCACCTGCAGCCTTTGGAGGACCCCATGCCAGAGCAGGTGGATGTGCCCGAAGGAGGCTGTGACCCCGTGGAGAGCCCGCATTGGAGCTGGCTCCTTGCAGGACCTGTGACCCCGTGAAGAGGAGCCCACGTGGGAGCAGGTTTTCTGGCAGGATTTGTGACCCTGTGGGGGACCCACGCTGGAGCAGGGGAAGAGTGTGAGGAGGAAGGAACGGCAGAGACAATGCATAATGAACTGACTGCAACTCCCGTTCCCTGTCCCCCTGCCCTGCTCAGGGTGAGAAGGTAGAGAAATTGGGAGCGAAGCTGAGCCCGGGAAGAAGGGAGGGGTGGGGGGAAGGTGTTTTAAGATTTGTTTTTATTTCTCCTTATTGGGGGGAAGGTGTTTTAAGATTTGTTTTTATTTCTCATTATCCTACTCTGACCTTTGATTGGCAATAAATTAAAATTAATTTCCCCAAGTCGAGTCTGTTTTGTCCATGACGATAATTGGTGAGTGATCTCCCTGTCCTTATCTTGACCCACGAGCCTTTCGTTATATTTTCTCTCCCCTGTCCAGTTGTGGAGGGGGAGTGATAGAGTGGCTTGGTGGGCACCTGGCATCCAGCCAGGGTGAACCCACCACAGGTTCCTATCCAAAGTAAGAATTTTCTGCTCATGAACTCTTGAAGGTGGTTGTTTTGTGAATGAATTTATATAGCTGGCTTTTAAAAATCTAATAGCAAATGGACCCCGTTAGCTTGCAACCCTTCCTCTAGACTTACGCAGGGAGACAGACAATGGTACTTCAGTTCCTTTGATCGTTTCCCTCATGAGTCAAGAAAGATGAGAATGCTGGATTTGGAAGGAAGAACTGGTTTGGTATGGTTTGGATTACTTTTTCTGTTCTATCTTTGTAGATGTGTCAAAAAGAAAACGCAGAAAGCACAAACGGTCTTCAGGTAGTATAACAAAGAGACGGAGGAGTTTTCAATTCGATAAAGAGAATAACGTTCCAGAAGACGATTGAGATGAAGTAGGGGGTGGGGGAGAAGAGTTTCTGGGAAAACATGTGTCTTATATGGATCACAATGAAGTTAAGTTCACACAGGATTCTTCTACAGATGAAAGTGAAAATGTTCTTTTAGAATGACAGACAAATGGCAATGAAAATAAATCTAAAACAGGACATGAGAGAGAGACTTTTCTTTGATGTGGATACATATGCTTCTGAAAAGGAGAATCCTAACCTTCCTGAATATTTAGAGCTAAGAAAGGAAAGTGAAATTTCTGATTACCAAATAACAGAAAGCTCTGAAGAGGGAGATTCAAATGGTAAGTGAAAGGTCCAGCAGGTCATCTAGCTCCTTTTTCTTGCTGAAGAGGATTATGCTATTTATTATCTTTAGCCATCTTTGAGTTCATTTGCTTATTTCTGATTTCTCTCTCTGTCACTGTAGATAGAGATTGTATGCCAGGTACAGGATAGTTAAGTGATACTGTATTCCAGATAAACAGAAATCCCAACTTAAGAAATTTGTGTCATTCCAGATACCTGGCCTAGATGTTTTCCGGCAGAGCTGCAATGGGTGATGCACCAGCTTCCCCGATGACTGTGGATTACTGTGGTCTCCAACTATGTCTAGTTTCAATTTTTTTTATACGGAAGTAGGACATTCTCTTGCAACATGTATAACTGCAAAGTCAGTCATCTGTTAAACAATGTCAATTAAAACAATTTATTGGCAAGATATAGGCTGTGAAATAATTCAGTGTATAATGGACTATGATTGTTGTGTTTCCACACCTGGTGTAGATTTCTGTAGACCTCTCTTCTTGCTTTTGGTGAACGAAATTGTAGTCCAGATTCTCTTCCTAATTTTTAATTGAAAAAACTTGTTGAATTTTAAAATAGCCCACTGACAACCTGCTAGTACTGTTGGTTATTAATGTTGTCGTAACAGTTTTTATAATGGTTTCAGTTCTTATCTTGTTTGTTTGGTTGGGGTTTTTTTGCATGCTTTGACGTATTATGAACCTGAAAAGGACCTTTGTTTCTAGCAGTGATAATTTTAAACCTGAATTTAGTAGGTTGACATAAGCTAACCATAGATAAAATACTAATACACTTACTTTCCAGAAATTATTTCAAAATCCAGTGTTATAATTTTACATTCATACTATTACAGCACAGTAAGGGTTTCCCAGTCCCTCCCAGGAGGAGGGAAGGGGTTATCCTGGGCTACAGCTGGAGAAATGGTTGGAAATGGTCCTAGCTGCAGGGGGTAAAAGAGGTTCCTCTACATGAATTGGAGAGGGTAGGGCTTATGCTGGGTTTACGCTAATCAGTCCAATTCTCTGATCTCTTCCTGTATAATAGGATTTCTGAGTTCTGCCAGAACTAATCAGAAATCTTCCAGAGGCATCCATGGTCCAAGTCAGGCATTACCAGGATGGAGTCAGTTTAGATGTGTTTGATGTTCAGTCATCAGATTCAAGCTCCTAGAATCCTTTTGCCTCGGAGATGCTTGCACCTGAGAACAGCTAAGACACAGTCTGCCCCAGCAGCAGGAAGCCTTTTCTCTCGGGCACTGGCCATCTCAGTATCTCCCTCCACACCTGATGGGAAGTGCGAGCGGACATGCTGCTCGGAGTGTGCAGCAGTGAGGAGTACTGGGGCTCAAGGAGACTGTGCATGAAAATCATGCCCTTCTCTCATCTCGCATAATGACACGTGTTAGCTTGAGAGGGGATTTATTTACGGTACCTGAGGGCTTGTGAGCTTTCGTAACTTGAATGTTCATGCTTAAATGAAAAGTGATTGGGATTTCTTTGCTTTCTACTTCTTCCTTTAACTTCCAAAAAAAGCCCTCTCGTCTTCTGAGTGCACTGTGCAAGTCAGTAAGGAGCAAGCTCTGCTGTATGAAGAGACAGGCTCTAACAAGTAATCATTCAGAGTGCAGAAAATAACTTTTCCAGCTGTGAGTTGTGGAGCTTTTCAGGAATTGCTTCCTCTTTCTGACTGCTGAAACCCCTGTTTGATAGAGTCTCTCTGTCCTGCTCTCTGATTTGGATGCAGAAGGATTCCTCTGAAGCTGGAGGGGATAAAAAGACATTGTGATGATGGCAGCACACGTCTTCGCTAAACATTACTAACAAGTGCATGTATCTACAGATTCTGTATTCTTTTTTTTATTAAGAAATAAACAGGGTTCTTAAGCTTTTGTTGGCGCTTATTGCTATTTTGTCTTTTCTTCCTTATTACGAAGTGAGGAAAGAAAATAAAAAATGAGAACAAGACAGGCAAGGTGTAATTTTTTGAAAATACAATTCCCTGTTGGTTGCGATGAAGCGCGTGGCAAGGCCCATGGCTGCGGTGTCCCATTCAGCCAGCACCAGTGCCCACAGCCCTGAGCGCCCCAGCCGGGTCCAGCCAGGTCCAGGCGCGCCGTGAGGGACCGACCGCTGCCACAGCTGCGCCCCATGGCAGGGCAGGGAAACATGCTCAGGAAAGGGCCAAACCACTGCAGCCAGCTGTGAGCGAGGCGCGAGGGCCCCACTGCCTGCTGGGAGCCATCGTCCTTCACCCGGGGCATGCTGGGAGCCATCGTCCTTCACCCGGGGCATGCTGGGAGCTGTAGTCCCCACCCGAGCAGCCAGGCAGGCCCATCCCCAGCTCTGTCTCCTGGCGAAGGAGGGCCGGGCCGGGCCAGGCTGTCAGCCCTGGGCCACGAGAAGAGACTTTCCCCAGGGAGGCTCCGGCATCTCTCCTGCAGGGCATCTCCAGGGCTTGGCCCCCAGGAGACAGAAGGGGCACAGGGGCCAGAAATGAAGCCTGAGCTCTGGGAGCCTGAGCGAGATGGCTGCAAGGGCCTGTGGCTGGGCCGTGCCCCGAGGCCTGCCCAGGGCTGGTCTTCAGACCGGGGCCCTGCGCCTCAGGGTGGCGTGCACGGCGCAAGGGCGAGCTGCAGGCGGGGCATGGCCCTCTGCCAGGCAGGCTGGCAGCAGGGGGGGGACCTCCAGGCCTGGCAGAGTGAGAGGTTCCCCAGGGACCCACAGGGACGGCCTGGGCTTGGCCCCACAGCGAGGAGCTGCTGGCCAAGAGTGCTGAGGAGCTCTCTCCTGCTGGAGTTTGACGTCCTCCCTCCTCCCAGCCCTTGGGGAGGTGGCCGTGGGGAGCCTGGCACACACTGGCCCCACTGCCTGGCTGATGGCACCAGGCATGGCCTGGCCCTGTCCTGTGGCCGCAGTGCTCTGTGCAGCCCTGGCAGCTGCTGGGCCAACAACAGAATTTGGGGTCTGGTCAGTGCAGTGGCAGGGGCAGGGGACAGATGCTGCTGCTGTGGCAGGAGCAGGGCAGAGCAGCCCTGCTGCCTAAAGGGCCAGGAGCCTGGCCCCAGCAGCCCAGAGGAGACGGGGCAGTGCACCCTGGGGGCACAGCTCTTCCCTCTCTTGCAGGGAAGCTTCTCCCCTGGCTCACAGGGATGGATGTGCATGCCCAAAGTATGCTGGAGGTGGCCACCTCTGAACACGAGGATGAATGACGACCTGCCAGCTCAGCAGAGCACAGGTGCCTTGTTATGCCCAGGGGTGTCTCAGGAAAGGGCAGGTTGGGCTAAAGCTTCTCTCCTCCTCTCCTCCAGGTTTTGCAGTCCAGCAGGGCAGCTGGGGCTTCGGTGGAAGGACACAGTGGGTCAGGAGGTGTCATGCTGCCATGTGCTGCAGGAAAGTAAGTGTGACAGGCAGCTCTCAATCCCAATTCCTTCGGGGCCTGCCTTTTCCCTTTTGCCCTCTGCTTCCCTACAGAAAAACCTTCCACAGCAGGTGAACCAACTTTTGGGCTTCTTTTGGGGGGAAGCCTAACTGAGGGGTAAACTTCTACAACAGTATTGGGGCCAGGGTGCTCTGAGGGTGAGGTGTCCTGCAGGCAGCAGCAGAGGCCAGGAATGACGCTGTCTGCTCAGCA
>NW_009193154.1:20411-20649 GCF_000690835.1 Fulmarus glacialis
CTGACGATAGCTTCAGCTCTCTGCGGCTTTGCAGGGCCAGCACCACAGTGCCTGTAGGGTCCATCCCGATGTTGGCTGCGCCTTTGGAGAGCAGGTTCTGAGCTGCCAGCGAACGTATTGACGGTTCACTGAATTCCACCAAGGGCTGGAGGGCTGCGACAGAAAGAAATGGAGCAGATATGAAAACCCTCTGTCTGCAGAGACCCCCTCCCAGGCATCCCCTCCAGACCATGCCAGC
>NW_009193154.1:20661-30439 GCF_000690835.1 Fulmarus glacialis
ATCCCACCCCCACCCCTTTCTTTCCCTTCAGGAGGGAGCAGGTGTGACAAACAGCTGGAAGTTGCTGCTCAGGAATACTCCAAATGCTCCTCTGCCCCTGAAGCATTTCCCTGGAGCAGGGCAAGGCATGTCAGCACCCTGCCCAAGCTCTGTCCCCTGGCCCACCAGCCCCAGCACATGCAGCACTGCCCCTATTCACTATTGCAGATCTCCCTCAGCTTCTCAGAGCTTCAGCCCATCAGGTACCACCGTGCAAGCCCTGCGCACAGAGCTCCTGTCAGACCTCCCGCTCCCCAGCATGCTCCCAGCAGCATGGCCCCTGGCCCTGCTAGCTCGGCTGCATGCCCTCCTACTCCTCAGCAGTGTGACCCCAGGGAAGGATAGTACCTGAGGGGGTGGCGGAACTGAGCAAGGCTGCCACCAAGCCCAACTACATGGACAGGGGTGGGAGAGGGAGGCACAGAGACCCTGGCTGCCCAGTCAGGGCTCTGGCAGCCCCAGGGCTGCCCCTTGCTGCCACTGCAGTGGTGGGAACTGGGGCCAGGCTGCCAGAAGAGGGACCCTGGGGGCTGTGGGTCACGGATGAACTTGACAGCCACCTCTCACAAGGTGGTCGGAGCGTCCTCTGGGTATTGCAGGCTCTGACACAGGTATTATTCAACAGATGCTCCTGTTCTGCACCAGCTGGAGAGAGCACAAGGGCATGGGGCTGTAACAGACCCTCCCCAGCTGGCTGGACCGGTCCCTCCTCCCAGCACACCACTCCCCCTTCCCCCCCAGGCCATTCCCATCTCCCAGCCAGTAGCTGTGTGGGGACGAGGTTCAGAGGGAGCTGCAGGCAGAGGGGGCCCCAGGGGTGCTGAGACCCCCTTCATCCCGCTGCCAGGTCCAGGTTGGGCCAGGGTCTCCTTCAGCACCCTGGGGCAGGGAGGAGAAAGGGGCCTGGAGAAGAGCTCCTGAGGACAGGGACCCATGATGCAGCTCCAGGCTGTGGGCTCTGGGCTGGAGCAGGGCAGGCAAGGCACAGCTGCACATCCCACACCCCAGGCGTGCAGGGCAGCCCTTGTCCAGCCCAGCCCTGGGGCTTCGGGGGTTGTCCTCACCAAGTACTCTCCAATCCTCCATGCCTGCTCCATCTGGGTCAGGTGCTTGAGATGTTTCCACTTGAGGAGCTCTGCAGCAGCGAGGAGGGCTTCTCCAGAGACCTGCAGAGCAGCAGAGGCTGGAAGATGGCATCACAGCCCACGGACCTGGCATCCCCCTCCTCTTGGCCAGGCTACAAGCCTTTCCCAGCCCAGTATGGGAGGAGGTGGTGGGGGACAGAGTCTGAACTGGGTTCAGTGCCCAGGGCAGGGACATGGGGTAGCCACCACCTCAGGTATCTCACGCGTCTCACGCTGCCAGGCAGCAGAGTGGTGATGCTGGCTGGACCAGGTAGGGCAGATCGGGGAAATGTCTGTGCCAGCTTCTCCACTCCTGGTCACGCTGGGTCTGCATGGACCCTCCTCTGGGCTGTGCTGGAGGAGGGTTAAATGGGGGGAGCAGGGCTGGGAGGGGACCCCAGTTCCCCATCCACCTCTGCAGCAGGAGGCATGGGTGGAGGAGGAAGGGAGTGGTGGGAACCGGTGCAGGGAAGGAGGGGAGCTCTGCCCTGTCCTCAGTGACTCAGGGCGGTGGGAGTCCGAGGTGGCACATATTCCTATACTCCGACTGCCAGCAGCCCTTGCCCCTCTGATGCCCAGGCCACCCCTGTGGTGTCAGCACGCCCTTCCCCACGTCACTGGTCAGCTTTGAAATCTGTACCTTGGCCACGCTGTGGGACTGGTTGCTCATATGGAAGAACAGTGGGAGCAGCCCTGCTGACAAAGCGCTCTGGGCCTGCAGTGTTGTCCTGGGCATATGGGAGGTGATGCTCTCCCAGCCCCACACAGTGGAGAAGATCCTGAGAGAGCTGCTCAGCCTCCTAATCCTCCCCGCAGCCCTCTCACATGCTCTCTGGGACTTGGTGAAGGGCAGCAGCATCTGCAAGAAGAAAACCCCGGGAGCTGACGCCCACTCCAGCAGAAGCAGCACGGCTAAGTTCCCAGCATTGGACTCGCACCATCCATCAAGGCTTTCTCAAGGCTGGAGCAAAGCCTGTAGTGGGGTTCCTGCCCCTAGGGTCCCTTGCTGCTTTCAGTGCCCTCCCACAGGCCTGTCTCCCCTCTCCATGGAGGCCAGCCTTTTGGCCAGGAGCCTCTCTGGGGGTCTGTGGTGGCGGGGGGGATATGGTCCCCTGGGAAGCCAGGAGAACGGAGCTTCTAGGCTGGGCTCCCCATGCAAGATGGGCAGATCCCAATGGGTGTCTGCCCTGGTCAGGTCTGGGGAAGAAAGCATGGGGGACTGGGGGCGGGGGGGGGCAGCACCAGCTGCCACCACTGCGTTGCCTAAGGAGAAGGGTCGAATTCCTCCCACTGCTTTGGTGGGAGGAACGCTCTGGCAGCAGAGATGGCCCAGAATTGCCATGGGCAACGCTTTTCCATAAGACAGGAGTCGTCTGTGGAGGGGAAGGGGGACACTGGGCTCCAGAAGAGCATCGTGGGCAGCCCCTGGCTCCCCCGGGGGAGGTGGGCACCCTGCCTGCAGAGTGCTCTCTGTGTGTGGCACTGGGGTAGGGATTGAAACGAAGAAGTCTCCGAAAAACTCTCTAAGACTCAATTTAGAGTTTTAGAAAGCAGGTATTCTTTATTGCAGCGCTGGACGCACAGGGGATCGCTCCACCTAGTGTGCGTGCCAAATCACTTAACCATAGAAGTTATATACAGTTAGAGTATACATATTCATTACATTTCCCGGAATTCATTAACATATGCAAAAGTCTCAGTCTTCACACATACTTACTTCTAGTTCCTGGCTTAAGTAGCGTAATTCTCACTAGCACCACCCTCTTATCTCAAGACACAAGGCTGGCCTCCTTATCTAGAATACTAAGTTTCAAGGCCTTTTTATCTACTACGTGTTAGGTCGGCCTATTCACATGGTTAGGTATTCCTAACCATCTGCATCATTTCAACCAAAGAACTGTAAATCTCTTCATTGTTCCTTCGTACTTGAAGTTAATCCCTATCAGGACAGTCCCCTCAAGCATGGACAGTCCCTTCCTTCCAGGGTGAGGAACAGCCCCTGACAACCCCATGCTTTGCCAATGCCAGATCTTCAGGATATTCTGCAGTTCCAGTGGGCAGGAGTTGGGGAGAGCTGAGCACCAAGACCTGCAAGAATGCTGTCCATGGCATCCAGGGTCTGCAAGGAGGATGAAGGATCTTTCTCAAGTCCCTCTCTACTCCAGGAGACTGATCCAAGCCCCTAGCGCCAAGGGAGGACACCCAGATCACTAATGAAGATGTTAAACAGGACTGGACCCAGTATTGACCCCTGGGGTACACCACTGGTTACTGGCCTGCAACTAGACTTCATGTCACTGATCACCACCCTCTGGGCCCAGCCTTTTAGCCAGTTTTCAGACCACCTCACTGTCTGCTTATCCAGCCCATACATCAACAGCTTGTCTAGCAGGAGGATCTTATGGGAGACAGTCTCAAAGACCCTACTGAAGTCCAGATAGACAATATCCGCTGCTTTTCCCTCAGTCATTTAATCATAAAAGTTTATCAAGATGGTCAAGCATGACTTTGCCTTGGTGAAGCCATGCTGACTAATCTTGATGATTTTCTCATCCCTCATGTAATCTAATCAAATCCGTATGTTTGAGTTAGCTTTTAGATTACATTGACATTGTTTATCTGAGGGATTAGATGCACCAAGCATGGTGAATCCCAGGAAGGCTCTGGTGAGATAAATGAGGAGGTATGCAAGGAATGAAACAAAAGATATTATTCAACCTCTGTAGGGAGTTAACTGGCCATTCCCTTGGGGGAAGAAACATGCTAAGTCGGCCAAATAAGGGAGTACCAAGATAAGCGCTAAGAGAACAGAAACCACCGATAAAACTAAAGAAACAACTACTTGAACTACAGGTGAACTATCCTAATTAGCATGGTAAAAACCCCACCCACGGGCAGGAAAGCCCCCTACCCAGCAAAGCCCCTTCCCACAGAATATGCACAGTAAAAAGAAAGGACACTGTGACTTTAAGTGAAGATGAGGCATTACAAGAACCAATAGAAGTAATGGTGACTAAGTGTAAACTGATAACTGTTGCTCGGAGAGTATAAAATGCTTACCGTGTGTTAACTGAGGTGTGCTAGCTCTGTGTAGTCACCACCTAGCGCCCATCCCTGCACAGACATGAAATAAACAAGTATCTCGGCTCTGTGTGTAAGATTGGCTTATTGCACACCAGGTAACGAACCCCGCTTGAGGGACAACAGTTTTGGCAACCCAGATGGGACTGCCATTCTAGCCTTGCCTGGATTGTCCTGCCGTTCCAGATGGGAGATGGGACCAGGTAGGACGCCAATGCGCACCGACCTTTCGATCGGGGACTCCTCTCCATTGATGGGCGACAGGCAATGCAACGGTGTAACGCCACAATACGAGATATTTGCAAGGAGGCAAGGGACTGCAGAGGTAAGTAGCCGCTTTTTGGGATTGCTCTGCATAAGACGCACCTAGAAAAAAGGCCCGTGGCAGGAGCTTAAGTAAAGGTTTCTCATGTAGACACGTGGTAGAATCTTACCTTTACTGACAGCGGGTCGGAGTTGGGTACAGCTCCGACAGCGGGTCGGAGTAAAAACCTTGCCTTTACCGACAGGGGGTTGGAGCTGAGTGTGTGGTAAAATTTCACCTTTACTGACAGTGGGTCAGTGCTGGATGAGTGGTAAGATTTTACCTTTACCGGCAGGGGGCTGGAGCCGAGTGTATGAAGCTGAGGATTCTTGGAAAAAGTATTACATGTAAGATGAGTGTGGCTGCTTCCACTACGGTACCCTTATGCTCTCCTTTAGGATGCATTCTGAAAAATTGGAATAAGTTTGGAGGGGATCCCCTAAGGAAAGATAGGTTGAGAACTTATTGTAACCAATGGTGGCCATATTATAAATTGGACAACGGTGAGGTCTGGCCAGAAAATGGATTGGTAAATTATAATACTAAATTACAATTGATGTTATTTTGCTGTCGGATGGGAAATGGGATGAAGTTGTATGTGTTGATTTGTTTTTCACTTTGAGAAATGATCATGAAACTCATAAGAAATGTAAACTGATGATGAATGATGCAAATGGAATGTATATGTTAGCAGAAAATGTTAATGGAAAAGGAAAGAAAAAGAATTGTTGTGAGAGATATGAAAAAGGAAAGAAATGTGCTAAGGATTGTGGGGAGACTGAAGATGTGCAAATGTTGGTCCCCAAGGGGGGCCCAGTAGAAAGGAGGGAAGGCAAAGTTATATGAAATAAGGCAAGGGTCGGAGGAGAATCCCTCGGCCTTTTATGAAAGATGATATGAAACTGCTCATAGACGGACAGATTCAGATCCTGAGGATGATGCTAATAGAAAAATGTTTAATATGTTATTTAAGGGACAATCGACCTCTGATATTAGAAAGAAACTGCAGTGAGTAGATGGAGCTGGGGAAATGTCTGCATCACAATTAATTGAAATAGCGTACAAGGTATACAATAATAGAGATGAGAAAGAAAAAAGCAAAAAACTTAAAGAAAAATAGGAATAAAATTACAAGCCTCATTGCTAGCAGCTGCAATCGCTGGAAATTTAGGCAGAGGGAGAGGAGGAAGTGGATGGAACGGGGCAGGGCGAGGACAGAATCCCTCGAGCCGTGCCCCTTTGGGCCCTAACCAGTGTGCTTTTTGTAAAAAGGAGGGACATTGGAAAAATTAATGTCCGCGAAGGGAAAAACTGTTGAATCTATGGAGAAAGGGGGGCAAGAGACAGATGCTAACCTGATTATGTTGGGAAACTCAGACTCTGAATGAAGAGGACCAGGGGAAAGTATTAAGATTTCCCCAGTTGATCCCTTGGTTCCAGTAAAGCTGGGGAATGAAGTTACAGATTTCTTAGTAGATAGTGGAGCAACACACTCTGTAGTAACTAGTTGTAAAGGACCCCTAAGGAAAACTTACATGTCAATTGTTGGGGTCATGGGAAAATGAGCCCTTAGGCCATTTTTAAAACCTATGGAATGTACAATTGAAAACACTACATCGACTCACGAATTTCTATATATGCCAGAATGCCCTCTACCATTATTGGGACATGACTTACTGTGTAAACTGAAGGCTCAACTAACGTTATCTGATAAGTTTATTCAGCTACATGTGCCTGAGGAGACTGCATGGAAAGCCCAATTGTGTGTGCTGAGAAAGGAGAGGAGAGGACAGGGATCCCAGAAGAAATCATGGATGCTGTGATACCCCTAGTATGGGCTTCTAAGAAACTAGGAGGAGCCAAGAACACCATTCTGGTAAAAATAGAGTTGAAACTGGGAGCTCAGCCAGTAAGAAAAAGACAGTATGCTATGAAATTAGAAGCCAGAGTGGGCTCAGAATCGTTAACCAACACTTCTATGCCATTCAGTCTGTTGTGGGAGTGCCAATCAGAATATAATACTCCCATCTTACCAGTTAAGAAGCCCCGAACTCAAGAGTATTGGATGGTACAAGATTTGAGAGAAATTAATAAAATCACTGTTGATGTACATCCAGTAGTGCCAAATCCTTATACCTTGCTGTCAGCAATTCCTGAAAATAGAGTGTATTTTACAGAGCTGGACTTGAAGGATGCATTCTTTTGCATCCCCTTGGAAGAGGAAAGTCAGAAGATATTTGCCTCCAAATGGGAGAGCCCTACCACCAGGAGGAAAATACAGCTTTGCTGGACTGTGTTACCACAAAGATTCAAGAACAGGCCAACACTGTTTGGTAATGTACTTGCTAAAGAACTGGAAGATTGGCAAGGTAAGAATCCTTCCAACACTTTGTTGCAATATGTAGATGACACCT
Source organism: Fulmarus glacialis (assembly GCF_000690835.1). Classification (NCBI taxonomy): domain Eukaryota; kingdom Metazoa; phylum Chordata; class Aves; order Procellariiformes; family Procellariidae; genus Fulmarus; species Fulmarus glacialis. Next base: position 27,624 of record NW_009193154.1, read on the forward strand.
TGCTGGGAGCAAGGACTGAACATGAATGTAAAACTGCAAGTATTGATTTGTTGAATTTTTTGGGTTTAGCTGGATAGTGGGTATCCCAGAAAAAGGCCCAAATGGTACAAACTACAGTAACATACTTGGGATTTGTAATGGCTCAAGAAAAAAGAGAATTTGGAGCAGAATGAAAAGAAGCTATTTGTCGAATAGCTCCCCCCCGATCAAAAAAAAAAAGAATTGCGAGGGTTTTTAGGAATGGCTGGATGGTGCAGGCTGTGGATACCCAATTTATATTCTAGCCAACCTGATTTAAAGGATGTGCCACTAACGGATCTGGAAATTGAACTCTTTACAGATGGGAGTTTCAATGGAGAGCGAAAAGCTGGGTATGCTGTGGTAACCCTGTGGGACGAAATTGAAGCCCGAATATTACCTCCAAATCATTGCTCTAACCCGAGCATTAGAACTATCTAAAGACAAGAAAGTAAATATTTATACGGATTCTAAATATGCATTTGCAGTAGTTCATGTGAATGGAACCATTTGGAAAGAACATGGACTATTGTCTTCACAAGGAACTCCTAGAAAATACGGATCAGAAATTCTGAAATTGTTACAAGCTGGCCAAAAGCCAAAAGAAGTTGCGATTATACATTGCAAAGCCCACCAGAAAGGACAAACAGAAGTAGTTCAAGGAAACGGAAAGGCAGATGAAACAGCTAAAAGAGTTGCAATGTCAGAGCGATTCATGGGAGCACTAATCCCTCCCGGGAAAATTCAGTGGGAACCTCCAAAGTATTCGGAAAAAGAAAATAAGTTTGCCAAATATTTAGAGTGTACAAAGTTGAAAGAAGGTTCGTGGGTATATAAAGATGGACAAATTTTAATTACCACTCCAATGGTAAGAGAAATATTGAATAAAACCCACGATGAATCCCTTACGGGAGCAAACGCCTAAGAGGTCAAACCCCAGGGGAATACTGGCAAAGAGATTTTTCTAAGTTACCAAAATGTAACCAATTTAAGTACCTCTTAGTTTTGGTAGATACTTTCTCTGGGTGGCCTGAAGCCTCCCCCTGTCGTACCAACAAGGCTAGAGAAGTGGTTAGAGTTACGCTCAAGGAAGTGATTCCAAGGTTTGGTATACCAGAAGGGATAGCTCAGATAATGGGCCTCACTTCATAGCAGAAATAGTCCAAAGAGTAACTAAATTTTTACAGATACAATGGCATTTACATACACCTTGGAGACCCCAGTCAAGTGGAAAAGTAAAAAGGATGAATCAGACCGTAAAGAGACAGATTTCAAAGCCATGTAAAGAAATGCAGATGAAGTGGGTAGATGTGCTGCCCATAGCATTAATGAGAATTCATATTATTCCTAGAGTTAGGGAAGAGGTAAGCCCTTTTGAAATATTATATGGGAAACCATACCCTACTACTTTAGTTGTGGGAAAAGGAGACCAAATGCATGTAAAAGGAGAAGAGGTGATGACGGTGTTTATTGTCTTTGTCGCAGACTCTATCTTCCTTACGCAGGTATCTTAACCAACGAGCTCCCTTGCCTCTAGACACATCGGGACGTGAATTCCAACCCGGAGATGAAATTTATATTTGCACATGGAAGGATGAACCTTTAAAGGAGAAGTGGAAAGGACCCTATTTGGTGTTACTTACCACTTACACTACTGTGAAAGTGAAGGGTTTGGACTCTTGGATACATTATACTCGTGTGAAGAAAGCTCCGCAAAAAGAATGGTCTTCTGAAGAGACAGGACCATTGAGGCTGAAGCTTTCTCAAATCTAATTAATTGTACTTGGAGCTTTGAAAAAAATTGTACATTGAATTAGATCGTATACAAGGCCTAGTATTTTTGTATTGTGTTTTAGCTACTGTTTCTATCCTCTTATTGAGATATTTGTGCAAGTATACCAATCTTTTTAGAACGAGAAATGAAGGAACTAAGGGGAGTGATATTCCTTTGCTATTTCTGGATAGGGCTATTTCATGAAGGACTGGGAGATCCATGAGAAGAGAACTTACATTTTAATTTGTTACAAAAGACAATCCAAATCACTAATAAGTCGGATTGTTGGATTTGCACTCATTTTCCTGAACATTTGGAAACAAGGCCCGTAAGACCTTGCCACCAAATTGGTCAGGAATATGTACTTTGGAAGCAGTAGTACCAAATATTACCGTTGTTGAGAAATTAGAATCTAAAATGTGGTTAAGAACGTATCTCCTGAGAAGTAAAAGAAATAAGAACAACCCATTAATAGATAGAGGCACAGGATTTCATTCTTTTGCAAGATGGTTTGTCCCATGGTTGGGAGTTAGTGAACTAAAGAAAGCTATAGCGAACATTTCTGCTATAATTGAGAAAATTGGGAACGAAACCTATGATGCTATAAAGGCCTTGCAGGAAGAAGTGTCTGAATTGGCAGAAATAACTCTTCAGGATAGGATGGCTCTGGATATGATGTTAACATCCCAAGGAGGAGTATGCACAGTGTTAAACACAAGCTGTTGTGTATACATAGATCAAAGTGGTAGAATTTCTACTGATTTAGAGGAAATTTGGAAACAGAGAAAATATTGCTCCATGAAATACAGAAAGATAATACTTCGTATGGATTTGATGAAACATTCAAATGGTTAACTTCCTGGATTCCTGACCTTAGTCTGTAGGGGAAGAAGTTAGTAGGTGTCTCAATGATTGCTATATTAATTTTTGTTTGTATTTATGTAATAATACAGTGGTTTTGGAAATGTTGTTCCATAATTGGAAAACAAAGCTGTGAAAGGGTGAGACTAATTGTCGTGGTTTA
>NW_009193155.1:0-2355 GCF_000690835.1 Fulmarus glacialis
TCCGGTCAGCCCTATACTGTCTTCTGAAACATAAAGCTAAATATAGGACTGAATTTGTTTACATTCGTTCATGAAATTATGAATTTTTTCCTCTCTTCTTAGAAACACGGGAGGAAAGAGCCTCACATCCTTCAAGTCTGCAAAGAGGACTGATGAGAGTCGGCTCGCACCACCTGCTGGAAATCCCAACTTGCGAACCGGCACTGGATTTGGACAAAGGAAGTAAACTTTCTGGTCTCAAAGCAAACTGAAGTTAAAGGTTTCAAGGCAAGAACAGCCAGAGGAGCCTCTTGGATCTTCTAATCAAAGAGATGGTTAGTAAAGAGACCATGAAAAGTGTATAGGGAAAATATGAACACGTATGTTGGACTTCCAAGAACAGAGCATGAAACCGAATGCCACAAGGAAAAGATGACCTCAGTTTCTTGTATAACCAAAATAAGTTATCAAACTAGTTTCTTAAGGGCCCAGACTCCATACAGAAAAGAGGGAAGCTAGGGAGCCCCGCCTTCCCAAGCATTCTCTAATCCCAGTCTGAGAAACTACCCAGAAAAGCTAGACAGAACTCAGCCTTTCACCTCTTCACTCCGCTTCACTAGAAGGCAGCCATCAGAAGAGGTTTGTTCGGTAATAGCTAAGGTTCAAGACATACCCTCACCATCTCCAACACATGAAAATCAATTAAGAAACTTTCTTCTCAGCCTTGCATCCTTCCTAACAACTGCAACAAGAACACCAACTCTTCACTCTATAAACCTTCAATCCTCATTTGTGCCAATTACATAAAAGAGCAACACTTAAGCTAACTCAGATTCACACATACTCAAAATTTCTGCAATTATTTTCACACATCCCTATCTATCTCCCCTCGCCCATGCCACCCAAAACAACTGGCCTGCTCTATTGCTATAATACTGCATGCATTTAGCAGGCAAGTTTCTGCTAGCACCACTAAAATAAGCTTTTGCCACTTAAGTTTCTACAGCAGTGCCAGAGAGACTGGACAGAATCCCTTTTACTAGAGGCACGTCTGCTAGATAGCCATTGCAAGCTGGAAATGAATCATCTCACTATCTCTTCTCGGGAGGCAGCACAGATAAAGATGACTGAACTCTACAGAACATACTGATGTGGCAATCTGAAAGGCAACATAGCTAAGTACAATTTAAATTTACTCTGTTAGAAGATTCAAATTTGTTTCCTTCTGTTTTGAACTGACCCGGTGTCTCCTATCTTATGTTTTATATTTGCATTGGTGAGAGGGAAGCCACAATTCATACGTGACTATCCTTACAGCCTTAGGTGATACGAGTCATAAATTACAGTATATAAACAAGGCTGTGGAGATCAAATTTAAGCATACCATCTCCTGGTTCCCACCTACAGGATGTTTGAAGTTCATCAGATAAACTATAGTGCATCATTAAAATTCCAATGCAGAGAACACAAACTATTCTGAGTCCCAGAGTGTCAGAGCTAAATATATTGTCTTCACATAGCCCTTCACACAGTGATATCTAAAATACAGGAATAATCTAAGAAAGAATATCTACTTTCACATAGCCTATGTAAATTAATGAGGCAAAAATCAGGTTACCAGAGAATCACTAAAGAACCACCTAAGGAAAAATTTAAAAAACCAATCCCAACAGAGAGGTCATTTTACAGTTGCATATTAAATTATGCATTATATGCATAACAACATGTACAAGTTATTAACATTCCACAATTGTAGAGAGACTAGGCATAGACCTTATTTTCACATTGTTGGACAATGTGTGCAATGTATAAACAAACATTCATTTCTGAGCATAAAATGATCTCCAGTTTAGCAAAACTCCTTTTGATGGTATTTGTAATGGGAACTATTATGAATGTGACTTTCAATGGTGACAAACTAAAATTATTACATTGCAGAGCTTGCTTGTGTATACAAAGAAGGTAAATCTGAACTACTAGTAATTTTTAAAATGGTATCTTTTCTGGAAAGAAACATGAGAAATTTTATCAAAATTTGTATTTACACAAATTACAGCAATTAAACAAAGCATTTAGCTGCACTGTAGATGATTTTTTCCAGACAAACAAAACTAAAATGCTTAAAATATCTCCCTCTTTAGATTACAACTCATGCTGATTTCTTACACTTTTACTCCTAATGGAAATAAACACCAATTTCCTAATAATTTATTTTAGCTTCTCAGCATTTTTTTTCCTTCCCTTTTGCTCCTACCAGCATGAAATAAAAAGCTTCACCTGTTCTTTCTACAACTGTAGAAGATTAACAGTACCATGAAAGAACATACAAAACAAGTAACAGTTTAAAATACCAGTATCACCAGAACATGTATGTGT
>NW_009193155.1:2372-58741 GCF_000690835.1 Fulmarus glacialis
ATAAAAATCAGTTAACTGTAATCTTTCAAGCACGTATTCACATTTTTTTAGAGGGTGTTTTTTTTTCAACAATTAAAAGCCATGAGAATGGGGAATATGCATTCATCTCTGATATTTACTGAACATAAGTTACCCAAGAATTTGCACTACGCAACTACCTATATTTATTCCCATGAACTGCAGAGTCCCTATTATACACAGCAAGAGAGACAGGAAGGAAGTACGAGGCAATGCTTTAATACCAAGTCAATAACCCTCCCTTTCTTACAGTGCCTACACACATTGCCATTTATGACAGGAAAATGAATTCTATTGCTCAGGTAGAAGATGGGCTAGGGAAAAATACATGCTGTGCTTCTCCACTTTCCGCTTATCCCAAATTAGGCACTGAAGTGTGATGCCAAATCAGTAAGTTGTAGCTTGGAAACAGTATGTACTTGACTAGCAGCTGCTATAAAAAATAAAAATGTCTCTGCTTCCAGCAATAAAGATATATTATAGAAGCTGCAACAGCTACTGAGAAAGATTTCTAGACTGGGGAAGGCTGACAGCCTGGTACATTGTGGCAAAGCTTACTATACATCCCAGTTCACTTACAGACCAAATAAAAGGGTCATCTTACCCACATCTTTCCTCAGACTATAATTGACTAACTAATTTCAAAGAACTGTGGACACCATCAAACGAGAGAACTTGCTTAACATTAGAGGATACATGTATTAATTCTCTTGGGCAGACACAGGGGGCATAAGGGAAAAATGACAGGAAACAGCTTATACAGGGATTATGACTACCTCTGGATTGAAGTAAACACAAATTTTTAAATTTACTTTTATATATTAAATTTGTGTTCATTGCATAATCAAAAGAATCTTCAAACTCTATTGGAAAGAGCTAAGGCAGCATCTCAAGTAGGGGCAAGTTATCTTAAATGAGTCAACATAATAACTTGGAATTTCTCCATTCAGAAATATGGAAACTGAAGACCGGATGCTTGGCTTGTGCACATGAGACTTCATACACACAAACAGTTCAGTTTAGTAGGCATTTTTGCCATTCACGGATTAAGATATTCTCCCCATTCCTCCTAAACTCAGACTTTTCCTTAACTTGACACATCTTAATGGGCATACAATCAAACACTACTGAATTCTGACCTTATCAAGCTACTGTATGTCAGACAAACAACTGCTTTAAGGAAATCAAATACGTGGTCTCAGCCTATTTCAGCTATTGCATGTGTTAACTTAAACCATTCAAACAGGTTTAAGCTAATATGTTTTACCTCAGAACTAGAGCAATTTAAGCAGATCAGATAATAGCTGGAAAAATATAAAACCTCTTCCTACTCCCAGGAGTAACAGTACTTCATGGTGGCTAGCATGAAAGCCCGCAATGCACAATGTTTTGGGTCTCCCCTCTCCCCCCATGTAGAACACAATAAGCACAAAACCAGGTGTGCTGAGGAGCAAAGAAAGGAAGTACGATTAGGTGCTACCGTGACTATGCTGACATCAAAACAGAGACCAGCGGCAACCATGTTACTGTGAGACAGCTGGAGGGGCACCTCCACAGCAAATAGTAATATTAATGGCATTTGAGCCAACTATGTTCTGCATTGCACAGATGTCCTTCACAGCTGTCATCAGGAATATGCCCATGTCAGAACTATGGAGGACTTAGAACTAAACAAGTGTCCCTGAACTATGGATGTTCTTCAGTGAAGAGGAAAAGAATTTCACATTATTACATAAAATCCAGAACACTTTAAATTGATGGATTACAAAAGCTGGGACACAGAAGATTACATCTGCTGCTCTTGAGAGTATTAAGGAGAAACTGAGATAGCTAGCAGGCACTCTCCTACTTAAAATTTTTGGTGATGGACTTAGTATTTCGAAGCACTGCACATCCACCCCCCTCTCCAAATGAAACAGCTTTGAATAATTAGTTTTAACCAAATTATTGCCAGCAGAAATTCAGAGAAGCTCTCAACAACTGACTTCACTTTTGAAAGGGTAGGCTTTACAGTAGTAAATATTTTGAAATATAATATTTGTCTGTGTGCTTTTTACAAGTGTCATACATGATGATTTGTCTTGTAATGACTGTGAAATCACTGTTTATATTTCCACTGAATGGGGCATTTAAATATGACATTACTGGTCAATATTAATTTGACATATGTCAACTTACTATTTTCAGCACAAGTATTCAGAAGCAAGTTAGGAAGAATATGAAAGTTACAAAAATAAAACCAAAACATGCCTTTCATTGTACTGTATATTTAAAGATCATGTTACTTACAGTTGGGATGCATATCTTGCTAAAGGGATTGCCATCCAGTAGGTATGAGCCATTGAAGGTCACATATTCATCATAATATTGAGGTGCCTGAGGAATAACACTGCACAGTAATTTACGCTTCTCTTCTATTTTTTTTCTTATGTGCAAATATTCAAAATACGGGTTTGCTCTCTCAGAACTGTATGGCTGAATCTCTTCAAGTTTCAAAGAATCAACAATAGCTGCCAGCGACTGCTGGGTTTTCTCCTTAGCTTGCAGTAAAGAAGGGTTCACTTGCACAGGCTGAGGCACACGTGACACCTTTCTTTTACGTGGATGATGTACCTGAGCATCATCCTCTTCAGTTAATCTAATCCTTGCTTTCATAGATGCTGATGATTCAGACTCTTTTTCTGATGTCTGCATGCAGCCAACAGGATTCTGCTTACCCTGGTTAGCAAGCATATTTGCTCTGTTCCGTGTGATTCTTTGAGGTACTTCTTGCTGTTCCACTTTCTGATCCTCAGCAATTTCTTCTTCTAGTTTAACTATTTGGCTGTATTTATGCACCTCTTCCTGTGTAATCTGTTGTGAACTATTTTCCAAATTAGATAAAGAGGAGTACTGTGGTGGGTCGTCTGCCAACTCATTTTCTTTGTCTGCAGTGCAGGGTTTTTTATTGGCTGATTCGTTCATAATTCCCTTTGACACTCCTGAACTTGGTTCACAGAGATCAGCATCGGCTTTGCTATCAACATGCACTGACACCAACTTTTCTTGTTGGCCTTTTTCATTTCTAACGTCTGAAGCATCTGCTGTGTTACTATCCACTTCACTCTGAGCATTCTTACAAACAAGTTTATTGAATGTGTACAAATTTACATTCAATTGTGAACTGCTATCACTTTCAGGAATATCTTTTTCTAACGGTACCATAGATAAATCATTCATGCTTTCATAGCTCTGTGAAATATCCTTCGCAGAGCTCTCAGAATATACAGCAATGGGTGCACCAGCCTTCTCAATGTTTGAAGGGAAGCAAGCATTTTCCATCTCTCTGGTACTAGTAGCATCTGTATCCAAAGTAGAAGTTGTAGTTTGAACAAGATTTTGTTGTTGTACAAATGATGAATCTTGACTGCTATTGCCTGGTAAAGAAATGTGTTTAGATACATCCGGGAGTGGCTGGATAGGTAAAGAACAAGGTGACTGTGAAGGCAAAACCAATGCAGATTCTTGAGAACTGGAATTTCCCTTGATTTCAGCATGCTGAGGCAAAAATTCAGATACTTGTTGCTCTTTTAATGTCCTGTTTTCAGAATTATGCATTGCTATAACACTGTTAGTATCTTGCTCTGACACACCACAACCTGAGCTGTTAAACTCATTGTTTAATGAATTAAGTCTGTCAAAAGGCACATCCCGTGGTTTGGTTTGCTGAGTCATACCACTTTGATTACACGGCTCTACATGCATATTATAGTCTTCTGAAGAGCTCATCTGAGCAGTATTTTTAAGGGTACTTGTACCCGTTGTTGCCTGCTTGTTGCTAGCAGCTCCAGTCGGAGATGATGTAAAGTTTGACTGCAAACCAGACATACTATTTTGAAAATCTCTTTCAAGCGTGCTACATGGTAGTTCTGGTTTAGGAGAAGTGCTAGCATAAGTCTGAACTGATGGCAGAGCATTCTGATTATTTTCTTCTGGTATTTGAGGCTGTTTGCTGTGTTCAGAAACAGCAGCAGGCATGCTACATCTTCGAACCTCTACAACAGGTCTACACTCATTTAAAACCAGTTTAACATCTTCAACAGATGCTGATCTAATGTATGCGGGTGGAAGCCTGTTTGCGAAAGGTGGCTTAATGCGATCTGGCAGCTCGGCAAGACTATCGGTCTCTTTTTCAAGAAGGGCTGGTGATTTGGCACTTGCCAAAAACGGTGATTGTGAAAAAGACATTTGGGAATCAGAACCTTCTAGCATACAGTCTGAGTCATATTCGGTTACAGGCCTTGGAGTAGTTATGGTGGTATGGCAAGAATCCTCAGAGCTTGCAACTGAAACCAGGGACACTGATCTGGAGCTCAGACCTGTCTTTTCACTTTCTGATTTGGGGGATCTATTTAAATTATCTAAAACCAAAGAAGGCTTTATAACATTGACACTTCTTGTATCTACTGATTGAGATCTATTACTTGTGGCATCTTTCTGCTGTTTTTCCTTCATGCAAACATCTGGCAACTCTGAGCTTTTTGAACGAATCAGTTCTTTGCTTTTTACTTCAGCTAATGAGTGTTTTGGTTTTTCTTTCATCTTGTTAAGTTCTAAACAAGTGCGGTTTCTTAAACGTTCCTTCTCTTTCTGTTTTATTTTTTCTTTATGTTTTCTATGCCACTGCTCTATTTCCAGATCTTTAAGGCTAAGCATTCTTTCGAAACTAGTTTGCATTAAATCATCGTTGACTAATCTTTTCTCTTTAGGTCGAGCATCCTTTGCTGCAGGAGCTGGTTTAGGCTTAAGTTTCTCATGTTCGAGTTTTAGTTTAAGTAAACTACTTTGATGCAGTTTATCTTTATGCTTATCTCTCTCTTTGTACCGGTCTATATCTTTATCTTTTTTATCTTTCTCTCTACCATCTGGCGTTTTCAACAAGTCATCTTTTGGTTTTTCTTTCAAAGATGACAGTTTGTCATGTACTGTTTTATTGCTTTCCGTAATACTGCATTTCCTTTCCTCTTGCATGTGTTTTGAGTTTGCTACTGTTGAGATCTCCTTGTCTTTGGATTTGTCTTTTTTTTCAAGTTCCTTTTCTTTGTCTTTAGTTCTGTTTTTTTCTGATTTAGTATATTCATATTCTTTTTCAGACTGTTTGACTTTTCTTTCAGTACAGTGTTTTTCTTTGCTTTCAGCCCAATGTCTGTCTTTATCACCCTTTTCTCTATCATGCTTCTTGTCAGTTTTTTCTTTATTTCTTTCTTTGTCATCAAGTTTTTTAAGAGTACTCGTGCTTTTTATTTTATCATTTTCCTTATGGCATCTTTCTGCTTGCTGGAAATTGGGCTTTTCCTTTACTTTCTCTATATTTTCATTTACTTCTACTTTTTCTTTCTCCATCTTGTATTCATGTTTTACCTTTTTCTCTTTTTCTCCATTTTTTCTTTCTATCTTTTCAACATCTTTTTCTTTGGCTGAGGTTCGCTTTTCAGTCTTTTCTTTATTTTCCTTCAAATTCTTTTCCTGCTTTTCAGTATCTGTTTCTATTAAATGCATGCTGGCTGCCTCATCTTTAACACCAAAGCAGAACAATTCCATTTCTTTATCTGCAAGCATAATTTCTTTTTCTTCTTTTGTATCTTTTATTTTTTCATCCTTGACAAACTTCTCATTTTCCTTTTTGTTCTTGTCTCTCTCCTCTTTAGCGTTTCTCTCTTTCTGGAACTGTCTCTCCTTAACTAACTTATCTTCTTTTGCCACAGCTTTTTCTAGCTTTGATTTTCTGTCTGAAGAAAGAGATTCGTGTTCTATATTTAACAATGTATCTTCATTTTCATCACTTTTGAAAAAGTTCTCTTTCCAAAATTCTCTGTCAAACTCAATACTTCTTTGAACCTCTTTAACATTATCTTTATGTTTATGTTTTTCCTTTTCCCCATCCTGCTCCTTTTTGTGCTTGTCCTTTTCTCTTTCTTTGTGCCTTAATTTATGCTTTTTAAGTGTTTTACCTTCCTTGTCAATTTTTCTCAGAGTATACTCCGAATTCTCAAGTGCTGAGCTATTATCTTCCTCTTTAATTTTAGGACTAGATTTTTCACCAAATTCTAAGTGAAAATCTTTCTGATGATGCTTGCTTTTTTCTTTGTGCTTGCAAGATTTGCCACTAGAACTTTCTACTAGATAATCAGAATCAGTGTTGTGATCATACCGAACTAATTCGGATTGCAATGTTATTTCAGAACCTCCTGGTGATAAGCAAGTTTTGGTGTTTTCTTGCTTTAATGGTGTTGACTGCTTTTCACTTAATCCACAGGGATGCTTCGGAGATTTGCCAGCAGCGATATGAAATAGATGTAAAGAAGAATCTTCTTTTGGGGTGAAAGACTTCTTAAAAGTTTCTTCCTCTCTAGTTTTATCTAAAGAATCTAATCCAGAAGTAGCTATATTTGTTACTCTAGCATTTTCTTTTTCTTGCTTTAGTTCTTGATTCTCTTTATTTTTGCTCTGATTTTTTACTTTCCTTTTAACTTTGCCTTTTTGCTTGTGTTCATTTGTAACCATATATTCTTTCTTCACTCTTGCATCTGAATTTGATGTCTCTGAAATAGAGCAAGGAGAGACTATCTTCTTGTCCTGAAGTATTTCTTCATCTGAACTTTCAGAACTCGAATACAGAACTCTAGATGGTTTCTGCTTTTTGCTTTTAAATGATTTTGAAAAGACAACTTTTTCTTGTTTCACAAATAAGCTGTTCTTTTCAACTTCAGTCTCATCCTCTTTCCTTAGGTCTTTTCTAAGAATATGTCTGTCATCAATCATTTTTTTCATTTCATCTTCATCATCATCTTTGAACTCATACTCATCAAGAGCAGATGGAAGTGGTGCCTTACTAGGGACCATTTGTTTGCTGTCATTGGCTACAGAGTCCTTTTCTGTTTCTGAGTCAACATTCCCCTCTACACTGGAAGGATTTACAGACGGAGCTTCTTCAGAATCTAGAGTAAGAAAACCAAAAATTAGTTGAATACTGATGGGACATTCTTCACACTTCAGTTGAGGACAAAATAGTTCAGTTCAGCAGTCATACTGCTACACAAATGAAAAAAGAAAAAAACACTCAAAATACACAATAGATCTTCTCACTACAATTAAGCTTTTTTAAGAGAGAACAAAAGGTCATGAAGCCAAAGTGCTCCCCACACTTTACAGCTGTCACTGAGGTATGTAAAAATATTCATTAGCGTTTATATACCAATCTAATAAAAGCAATGTACTTTAAATTTTGTAAACCTTTTCTATTGTGCATAATTCCTGCATAACCTGACTCTTTCTCAAGGACATCTTGCTATGATGACTCATTCCTCTAGGAATTCATCAACTCTTACGCACTCTAACAACTAAACTATGTTTGTCCACATGAACTATTTAGTCATGTTTCAACAGCAGATGAGCTTTTATTCTTAAAACACAAAAAGCTGCTCATGTAAAGAAATTCCCTCATGAATCTTTACGCACCTGATATGGACAGCCTGAAGTAGACTACGCTATAATTCATTGCAACTGGTCTCTACTGTAAGAGCGCATAGCATGGAGCAAATATGTTGTTTGGACTTGCAAGTCCAAAATGTAAACCTCTCAACTGTTCCTAAAATTAAATACTCTTCCTCATATAATTTTCACAGAATCACAGAATGGTTGAGGTTGGAAGGAACCTCTGGAGGTCATCTGGGACAAACCCCCTGTTCGGGCAGGGCCACCCAGAGCCAGCTGCCCAGGACTGTGTCCAGATGGCTTTTGAATATTTCGGAGGACAGAGACTTCACAGCCTCCCTGGACAACCCGTGCCAGTGCTTGGTCACCCTCACAGTGAAAAAATGTTTCTTGCTGTTCAGAGGGAACCTCCCATGTTTCAGGTTGTGCCCACTGCCTCTGGTCCTGTCACTGGGCACCACTGAAAAGAGCCTGGCTCCATCTTCTTTCCACCCTCCCTTCAGGTATTTGTACACATTGGTAAGATGTCCCTGAGCCTTCTCTTCTTTAGACTGAGCAGCCCCAGCTCTCTCAGCCTTTCCTCACAGGAGAGATGCTCCAGTCCCTTCATCATCTTCCTGGCCCTCCACTGGACTCTCTCTAGTATGTCCATCTCTCTCTTATAATGGGGAACCCAGAACTGGACCCAGCACTCCCAGTGTGGACTCAAAAGTGCTGAGTAGGGGAGAAGGATCACCTCCCTCGACCTGCTGGCAACACTCCTCCTAATGCAGCCCAGGGTATCACTGGCCGTCTTTGTGGCAAGGGCATATTGCTGGTTCATCTTCAATCCGGTGTCACCAGGACCCCAGGGCCTTTCCTGCAAAGCTGCTCTCCAGCTGGGCAGCCCCCAGCCTGTACTGCTGCATGGGGGGTTGTTTCTCTCCAGGTGCAGGACCTTGCACTTCCCCTTGCACAACCTCCTTCACGAGGTTCCTGCCAGCCCCTTTTTCCAACATGTCAAGGTCCCACTGGATGTCAGCATGACTCTCTGGTGCATCAGCCACTCCTCCCATTTTTGTGTTATCAGCAAACTTCCTGACGGTACACTCTACCCCAATCGTTAATGAAAATACTAAACATGACTGGATCCAGTATTGACCCCTGAGGTACTCTGCTAGTTACTGGCCTCCCTAAACTTTGTGCTACTGATTACCACCCTCTGGGACTGGCCATTCAGCCAGTTTTCAATCCACCTAATTTCTTTTACCCAAAAGAATTTGAATTCCTGAAGATTCTGTGAAAGCACAATGAAAAGTTTCTGCCTGGCACTCAGGCAAGTTACTCATGCTCAAGAATCTTTTGCTTCCAAGGAGACAATAGTTCTTTCTGTGCCCCAAGAGGTGATACCTGCTCCTTAATCTGCAGAAATACAGTAGGGCCCAAGAACTACTGCCTCCGCATAAGCAAGCTACTACCTGGTCACCTTCACAAACCAGTGATTCCCCCATTGGCAGCAACTTTTCTTTACTGAGTAAGTGTAACTAAGTTATGCCCATGTGAGACGCTAGCTCTCAATTCATGTACTAAGGATGTGAAATAAGTGACTTGGGGGTATTTTCCCCCAAGAAGATCTCTCAGAAACCACTTCGTATTATAATAAATATGGTATTTTTCTCCGTATCTTTCTCTTGTTAAACCACCATTCTGAGGTAGGGTCGATTAGGAGAGTGGGAAGGGCTTATTAAAGAGAGAGGAAGAGAAGAAAAAGAAGTCAGAATAAACATTTCAGATAACTCAATTCAATTGAAAGATCTGAAAACTACCTCTAAAACGAAAAGTGGAAAACAACCTTAGCAATAGCAAATGCTCCCTGCAGCAACTCTTAATAGCTAACACTATGCAAAAGATTAAAATCACCTAACTTCACGTGAATTGATACACTTGAAGTATGCAATTAAATGGCTACTTTTACCTGAGCAACTGTCGTCATCATCAGAGATGGGCACTTCCCTTTTCAACAGCATTTCCAACTCTTCAGTTTCAGCAACATCAACAGGTCTCTCCCCATGCTTATTGGCTTGAAATGGATTTCCACCATGTCGAAGCAACAGCTTCACAATCTGCAGCATTAAATAAATGAACTTTTAGGTTTTCTACAACATGTTACTTGACCAGCATAAAAATCTTCCATTGCACACGAAAAGTGGATAATGTGATATGCAATCCTAAACTCCTACCTATGAAACGGAGACTGCAAAGCAAGACTTCAGCAACTAGAATGCGAAGTCCAGGTATTCATAATCTGCTCATTAAAAGAAGTAACGGGGAGGACTAAATAAAGTTGTCCTCTGTTACACAGACATAGCATCATCATAAAGAAAAGCAAGAGTGGCCTTTTGTTCTTGCTGTTCTAATAGTTCCTCACATGATTCATGTGGTTCCTCACCTACCAAGCTCTCTACTCCTCTGCACTCAATTCACCTCCTTGCTCCAAATTTTATAGCACTTAACTCTAAGGAACAGGAAAAGTTTTTCAAGTAGCAGTACTCTTGGTTTCCACAGCATTCCAGAAAAGCCGTGCCAGAGAGCCAAGTATTTTATTGGAGGAGCAAACTAACCCCATCCCCAACTGAATTGAAAGATAGCAAAATCATAAATTTCTCTAGCATCAAGGGGAAAAAAAAAAATGGTTAAAGTTACTATGATACAAAGGCCACAGCATTTTCAGCACAAAATCCAGTATCAGTTACTTTTTTTTTGGTCCTAAGAGTGGGAAAATTCAGCAGACAATGATACGGTAACGTGAAACTTCAGAATTTTTCTGATACATAATGTCAGTGAGATGGGAGACCAGACTGATCTCAGATACTGAGACCAGACAAGGAAGAGGTCCTGTTCTGCAAATCTCTACTACAATTTTATGCAAGTTCGATCTAAAGACCCACTTTTGTTTAGACACCCGTAAGAAACAGTTACTAAACAGTTAATAAAAATTTCACAATCAGATTATCATAATTCTCTTCTCTAGCCCTTCCACAACATCCTTTCAAACTGAATGCCTTGTTTGGAAGGTATACTTGCTTTAAGGATATTTTCTATTTTTTGCTTCATACAGCAGATCACACATAGTAATGAAATAAATGGAGAGCGGAGTCATTTCTGCGTCTAGTTTGCAGAAAACAAGAACAAATTCAGAAATTAATGTGAAGTACCTACAGTGCTCCATTTATCTTCTCTGCTAAGTCATTATTGCTAAATTTTTTTTTTTAAATAAAGAATATATATATCAATGCTCTATTTCAAAATCCATGAACAAATATCTAAAAATAAATGTTGGATATATAACTTTAAATATTTATATATACATAAAAATACTTTATATATATAAAAAGCATATTTTACTTTCCTATACGCACAGAAATAAAAAATTTTTCCCCAAACCCACAGTATACTGTTTGGAGAAATTTTTCTTTTGAGAATTCTATACAGTAGAAGCATCTCTTAAAACAAAAAGTCATTTAAATGTTTATTTATTAAAAAAGTAAAAGTGAGACTTTTAAGAAAACAGGTACTGGTAGAAAGTATCTGGCAACAGAAGTAGGATGAAAGGCAAGATGAAACAAGGAAAACCAAAACAACTTTAAGATGCCCCCAAAACAGCAGAAGCAGAATTATAAAACCACATGAGAGCAATCAGGACAGTTAGGATTTGCTCTAAAGACCACTTACTCATTCCCCTCCCACTCTCCCAGCAAACTCACATTTCTATGCCCACTACTAGCGGAATCATGAAGTGGCGTATCATCATCCAAGCCCTGTGTGTTCACGTCGGCTCCCGCTGCTATCAGGACTTTAGCAACATCGTAGTAACCAACATTACAAGCTTCATGCAGTGGTGTCCAACCTATAGCGAAGAGTGGTTAAGTGTAAGTTTGAAAAGTCAAAGATTTAAGTTTGTTTTTTTCTCCTGTGCTATAGATCTCTATTGCCTTGAAACATTTCAAAATACATTCACACACAGTAGTTGGCAGGAAGGTCATGCCATTCATCTGATGAACAACACATGCTTTATCAACTTTAAACCTCATGCCAACAAATTCCAAATTTTACTGTGATTAAGTTGAACACAGAAATCACTAATCAAATAGTAAAAGACAAAATCTGGCACAAAATCCCCAGGCTAAACATGTTAGAAATTCTGTGACTGGTGAGCATTTGAACACAGTGTTAAGTATATATAAATAACATTATTCTATATGGAAACAGTTTGAAAACCACACTATGGGAAAGAATAAATATGGCAAATTATCATAACTAGTGCTGAGCTACTGAACATGTACCAGGAATCACTAGTAACATTCAGCAGCTATTAGTCTAGATAGCAAGTTATTAATAAATATTGGCAGAGAACTTATTCCTGATATTTCCTAGAATATTAGTAATTTTTAGCAATTTTGATTTCCAAATTGATAATCTGAAGTTCAGTGCTCATTTTTTGTAGCAAAGCCTCAACTGAAGACAATGATCAACCCACACACGCTATATTCCTTACCTCAATTTCCTCTCCCCAACTTGATGCCTTCCACTTCACAGCTGCCCTGAACTTCCAGCCTGCTGTTGATGCCTTCTCAAAGCCCAGTTCTGGGAAGGCGTTCAACTTTTGTTTCCAACATAGCCAGTGCAAGTTTGGAATAGTTTATTCACTTGAACCCTGCATCTAATCAGTACATCCATGAAGAGGAGGTACAAGAAGAAATCCCTAACTTATCTAATCCGTCAGTAAGGTAATTGCTCATCTTCATCTCTCACTCAAATTCTCACCTGCCACTCATTTAAATAATAAAAAAAAAAAAGCTTCTACCTTAAGTCTGTGGCAAAATACTTCTTCCTGATCTTCGTGTACTAAATTTCCCCTCCAATCATCACTTCGGTCACTCACGTCCAGCACTGCCTGGCTACCACCTCCTTCCTTCCATTTTCTTGTCATGTGCCTTTTTCCCACTCACCCACAACGATGACAGGCTTCTGCTCTCAGCCCTCTGATCCCTGTCTTCTTCCCTCTTCTTAATTCTCTCTGTAATCCATTTTTCGCCATGTTTTACTGCTTTGCCTTTCTATCCTATCACAATGTCCAGCCTGCTAACTCTAGTCCTGGTTTGCTCTCAACATCTGTTTCCTTTACTCTTATTCTCACAGAGCAGTATCATTCTGGCAGATATCCCATGAGAAGGGTTACTTCCTCCATTACTAATTCATTTTCTGCTCCTTTAGTTCTGCCAAATGCTTAGCTAAAAAACTCTAATTCTCTAAACTTCACTGCATCCTAAATTCTTACTTTGCTCCACCCATGACTCACTGCTCAAATCCTCCCCCTCTTCTTGACTTTTTCCTCTGCACAGGATTTTGAAGCTCAGCCACCTCTGCTTCTCACTTTGGATTACCAATGGAAAAGTACCTCACTTGATCCCAAACACCTCCTCCAGAGTTTTGAATAAAGTCTCTAACGACTTGCTCCCAGTCGATTCTCAGAACCAACTCTCAACCATTCTCCTCATCCTTTCATTGGCCTTTAAAATTAGTTAACTATCTGTACCGGGTCAGGCTGGGATGAAGTTATGAAGTTAACTTCCTTCATAGTAGCCCATATAGTGCTATGCATTGCATTTGGGGTTAAAACAGTGTTCATAACGCACCAGTGTTTTGCCTACTGCTGAACGGTGCTTGTACAGTGTCAAGGCTTTCTCTCTCCCTCCCCCCGCACAAGAGGTTGGGAGGGGACACAGCCAGGACAGCTGACCCAAACTGACCAAAGGTATATTCCATACTATAGGATGTCATGGTCAGCAATAAAAGCTCTGGCAAAGGAGAAGGAAGGGGGGATGTTCGTAGTTATGGCATTGGTGCTGCTGATGGGAGCAGTGAATGAATTCTTCTTTTTCCTTTGCTTGCACATGCACCTTTTGCTTTTCTTATTAAACAGTCTTTAACTCAACCCATGAGGGCTTTTTTCCATCTTATTTTCTCCCCCTGGCCTGCTGAGGAGGGGGAGTGAGAGAGCAGCTGGGTGGGTGTCTGGCAGCCGGCCAAAGTTAACCCACCAAAACTTCTCTTCTTGAAGTGTTTCTATCCTCCCTGTGACTTCTATGGGTCTGTCTTCCCCTGAACTTCCCCCGCCTTTTCTAAAATTGCTCTTTCAACAAGTTCTTCTCATCTCCCCTCTCAACTTCGCTGAAGATCCCACTGGGTTCTACTTCTGCTTCCTCTCTCTTCTTCCTCTACAGATGAGTTCTAGGCAGCCCATCTTCAAACACAAATTCAGCTACACCAAGAAATCACTGATCTGTTTCTACCTAAAATCAAGATTTTAGTCCATCTCATTAATATCTTCTCTTGATGTCAAGTTTGAGCTGACAACTAATTGTACCATATAGTTCTTAATTTCTCTCACTGGGGCCTGCTACGTTGGCTCATCTCACCATTCCCATTGAGAGTATAATTCTCCTTATAACCATTCAGACCCATAAACTGAGCATCTTTAGCAGGCTTCACTATAGGTCTAGTCAAAACTCTCATTCAGACCTTCATTATGTTTTTGCTTCTGTTATGCAATGACTCTAAAAACTTGAAACTGCTAGTGCTGCCAGTTAATTATACCAACGAATATTCTCAATATTCTTTTTATTCCTTTGGGATGCCAGCAGCTCCCCACAAATTTTGCCACCTTTTCTTCAGCATCACCCTTTGCATTGGGGGCACAGTCTTTTTGAACATAACCAAAAGTAACACAGCTCTTTCTTACATTTATTTCCTCACTTTCTCATGATCCACTTCTACTGTGAATGCAAAAAGGCCAGTGTTTAATGGCTCATGTTGAGAGGTAGAGTATTAGGAGCAGTTCGTTATGCTGTTTATATGCTGTGCACTTGATACTTGTGTTATTTTTGAGAGTTGTCCTTGCATTTAAGGGGGAAACGTCTACTGAATCCTACCTTTTTACAGATGTCTCTTAGACCCCAACCCCACAACAACCTCTGTGCCAACCCTTTATCCTCTGATTTAGCCTTTCTTTCACTCTGTTCCATCCATCCTCATTACCCCAACCCCCTTTCTATGCCCTAAACATCTACCCAATATTCCAACTCCTAAGTCTTACACCCTTTTACACTGGTTGAGGAAAAAAGCAGGTACTTTAGCTTATCTCAGTATGTAAATGCATTTAATTTGGTGCCTGGCCAATCAACAGCTGGGAACTATTGAACTCAAAACTGCAGGTTCTGTCTTCTGTGGAAGCATTACTTTGGAGATCTCATCTTTACTCTGCTGGAGATTTTTTACTAAAACATGTAGAAACTTAACTAGTGTGAGAGTATCAAAAGCAAAATAGGCAAAAGTTTGCCAGTGGGTTCCAAAAAATTATTTAGGAGGTCTTGCAGACAAACAGACAGGCAGCACAGACATTTCCTTATATTCCATTTTCCTTGTATTAAACAAATACTAGGAGAAGTAAAGAAAGATGCCAAATAAAGGATACTAAAAATATGGTACAAGTTACAACTTACCTTTAAGTTTATCACTCAGTGCTGAAATCACAGCAGATACTGACATACTAGACCAAAACTAGTATTAATCTAGCAGGACTAGATGACTAGCGCAAGCTATACCACGCCCATCTGCTTTGGTGCGTATTAGCTGTCACAGTAACAACGTACATTACAGTGCTAACACCTTCACTGTTACTAAACTTTCCATGTCCTCACATAGCCTACAATCCCATTATCAGTTACTGACTTTGCCTAGTATAATTCTACAAAGTTCAGCAAGCGTGCACACATATTTTTATATATGCCTAGAGTGCAAAGGCCCTGGCCGTAACCGAAACATCCAGGTATTATTATACTGTTCCAATAATATACTACGTACTACAGTGTCCCAGTACTACCACTGCCATCAGAAATAAAAACATGGTTTGAAAATTTCCAATCAATTTTGTTACATTGTTCATTTGCATATAACATGAACTGAAATTAAACCCTTGACAACAACTTCAGCAGTAATATTTAATTCGTACAGTTAAGAGAACATGTAACAACTTACCTGCAAAATCTTTTACATTCACATTTGCACCTAAACTGATCAGCTCCTTAACTTGTTTAACATCCCCTCGAATTGCTGCCATATGTAGAGGAGTTTCTCCTCGTTCATTTCGCTTGTTAACTTTGTCTTTTTGCCTTGAAGAGGAGCTTGGAGTTTTCTTTTGTGTTGGCGTTGTCTGTAAGGGATGATTTAATGTGGAATCTAAAAAATAAGTTTTTAAATGGTCACTAAGTTATTTAACACTATTTTTACTTCATCTCATTTAAACAATTGTATTCAAAGACTACAATTATCAGTGAATAATTACATTTAAATAAAGGACGTATTTGACACTTCACATGTATCAACACAATCCCTATTTGCAATGTGCAAAAGGGTGTTTTGCAAAGTCTCACTATTTTTAAAGTAGGTTTCAAGGACAGAGGAAGTCTATCCAAAATACAAGGTTCACATACTCTGGTATAAATTCTGCTGAAACAAGACAAAGCATCACCATGCAGATCAGTAGCTACCCTGCTTCCCTTTCCTCCAGCACACTTCCGCTGTATTTTTATGTAATGGGATGCCAGTTTAAGGAATTACTGGTTGTGCATTGTACTCCCTGCACTTTCTCAGTTGTGCCACCACAAATGTGGACTGTACAGTAGACTACTATTACTAAAGTTTCTCAAAATTTTCTCAAAAATAAGGGAAGCCACAAAGCCAGATTTACACAAAAGGAGAAACTGCAATAAGACAGCCTGTATTGTATTTTTCTGGTAGTCTTTGGTTACAGGGAGTCAGTTAAAATATTATCTTCTCTAATTCAAGTTATTAATATACTTGATAGAATATATGCTTCTGACAAAAAAGTGCTTTATGAATATAAATATATACTGAAATAATAGAATTCTAGCTAAAATATTTCCCTTCAAACATTATTATATTGAAGAGTGCCTAATAATTAAAAATGAAATCCCTAACCAAAGCAGTCTGGTTCTATGTCAATAACAGTTTAAATAAAAGTATGCAATACTTCAGGCAATGTTTCTAGTGGTTTGATGGAAAGAAGAGAGCCTGGAAGTCCCAAATTCTTCCGCAACTTTTATAATTCGCGACAGGAAGCTACAGCATATCAGTCCGGTGGTTTCCATCTTTATGATTCCTCGAGCAACTGAGAATATATCCATGGGCCAGGGACTCAGAGGTTTTCATATATGGGGTTGACTTCACCAGCATGAGAGACCAAAGAATATCCTTTTTTTCCCCACAAAGTATTCCAAAATCTGAGGAGCTTTTTAAAGATACCTCCTCTTACCATGAAATTGACTTGCCTTCCTCTATGTAGATTTTGTTTTAAACATAGCAGGATAGTAAAAGATTAGGTAACTGGCAACAAATTCTTAAGGAAACGCAGCCATTCACTTTAAATGCCAAATTTGTAAAAGCACTACATGGGTAGAACATACACACACATAAAGATTTTTTAAATACAACTGGATTAAGGAAAGTTTGAAGTTCTGAATTAAAAACAAGGTGTCTCCGCTCTCCCATTAAATCCTAAGGAGACAATCCAGTTTCCCTCTAAATTAAAATCCTGCTCCAAATGGAGGCAATGAGACAGTAGTTAAATTTCATAAAAAAAACAGATAGTATTTCAGTTTTTAATTAATGCATAGGGAACAGTGTTTGAGAGGCAAAAATAATCAAGGGAAGAAAAGAGATTTTCAGGTTTTACAGCTACCATAATGCAAAGCTTTGCACATAAATACAGAAGGTCAAGAATTTTTCATCATATTACTCATCAATGCACAATAGAGTTTCACCAGAATTACGATTAATTAAAAAAATTTTCAATAAAAAGCAAGGATTGTTGAAAACCAGCAGGGTTCAGAATATTCTGATTGGGACAGAATTAAACAAGCAGGAGGAAGAAAACTGTCAACTTTGTAAGATCACCTGGACTGTTGTCTCTTGCTGTCATCTGCATGAGAAGTGCCATCTGTTTGCGCTCTGACAGAGGATAACCAAAAAGAATGCTAACTGGTGTTGATTTCTTATTTCCAGCATCCTTCTTCATTTTCTTTTTCTCCGGACCTTCCTTCTCTGGAAATATTAACATTTAAAAACTCAAACTGCTGTTCTGTTAGAACATTTTTCTAGAAATAAAAACATCCTTTTAAGATATGTCAACTGGTGATTGGTGGCAGGTGATGAAAAACAGAAATTGCATCTCTAATTTGCTGCATTTGCTTTAGTTTTGGTTACCTGTTCTAATCATATTAGGATAATAAGCTACTGAGTTAAAGCACTTAAAGCTGTAAGGAGGATTACTAAAAAATTCTAAAAGACGAAAAACCTGTTTTACAGCAGGAAGACTGTATATGTCACAACTTTAATTTTCAGAGAATCAAATCAGGCGCTTAAAAAATTCTGTAAGATCAGGTAGTCAACTTTCAGTCTTGAATACAGATCGGAGACTGTGGTCTATTCTACTTCTCTCAAGACACCATGTTAAAAATTAAGAAACGACTTTTTAATACTGGTATTTGTTAGGTAATTGGATAAAAGATTGTTTCTCTCAAACTCATCCTATTACTTCACCTTAGAGCAATTTCTTCTCCAAAATTCACATCCTTCAAAAACACACAGCTATTTTATATACATAATTTCTTTCCTTTTATGAATATTTACAGTAGTTGTTTAATATTTCATGTCCAAGTTTTAAACCAGGAGCTAAAATTACACATCTGAATAAACAGATAATTTCTAAAGCTATCCAGTACCTACAAACTCTCACAGATCTTCACATTGGTTAAATGTGCTCTGAAATCAGACAACTTTTTAATACCTAACAAATTTCAAAACTAGAATTTTATCTGTGTAATTTGAAAACTTTGGTCTATGTCTTCCATCCTTTTCAAAAGTCCTTCCTTCATTTTTCTGTATAAAGGTCTCCTAAACCAAACACAGGCATTTAGATTAAAGTATGATAGAAAATAACTGATTTGTGATTAAGTGACTTCGACAAAATCACTTTTAACTGGAGCAGTATTTAATGATCTTAACATCAAACAACTACAAACTCTCAATGCATCAAATTTATTTCGGTACAACTATTTTCCACAGATCTCCCTACCTGGTCATTTTGTTTAACTGTATTTTCTAGAGACATATTAGTTCGCATTTATGTATAGTGAAGGCCATTCATTTTCTGTAATTATCTCGTCTTTCCAGGCAACTGCTCTTTTTCTGTCTTAACAAGTTCTTATCAAATTCAACATTTTATATTTTGTAAGCAGCTGATACTACTTACATGCTAGAACTATAATGTCTACCTTTTTCTTCAGAGCCCCTAAGATTACTACTCAAATATAAACACACTGGATGTAAAAGATAGCTTAAGGAACCTTAATCATATATTTGGTGACTTGGAATTAAAATTTTTGAAAGAGTTAAAAAAATTTCTAACTGCCAGTGTCAAGAAGGAATGGTCTGAAGAGTACTCTAACAGATTCAATCAACAAAAATGACATCTCCAAACTCTGAGCAAATAATTCCCTTTGTTCTCTTCTTAAAAGCCCAGGTTCAGTATTAGCTTTTTCAGAGATCCTGCTCACTCTACTGCACCCTCTCCTTTTGGAAGCTTCCCTACTGACCACCCTCCCAAAAGGCCTTTAAGCAGCCAGACAGGACTCTGAACCCTACAGTCATAAGTAAATCCAACTCACCCTCCAGGCTGGACTACTGACCACAAAGATAGGGACAGAATTCAGTAAGGATGTCTATTGCCTGCTTTCTGTGGCTGGCTAATGTCCTAACCCCCATAAAGCAAGCAAGAACATGAAACAAAGCTGAGATCTAAAAATTACAATGGAGAATATGTAATAAATGAAAGGGGGGCAGGGGGGAAAACGTTGGACTGATTAATCGGACTTGGCCATACTAGTATGCTAGAATTTGGCTGGGAATTGGTTGAGGCTTGGTTGGAGATTGTTACTATTAGTTAAATAAGCCTTGTTGCCACACGGATCTTTTTAGTTCTTTGTGTAATAAGTTATTTCATCTTATTCTTACTGTGACTGATTACCATTTGATGAGGCACTGTTCATC
Source organism: Fulmarus glacialis (assembly GCF_000690835.1). Classification (NCBI taxonomy): domain Eukaryota; kingdom Metazoa; phylum Chordata; class Aves; order Procellariiformes; family Procellariidae; genus Fulmarus; species Fulmarus glacialis. The sequence goes on from NW_009193155.1 coordinate 22,032, forward strand.
TGGTTTTAGTTAATCTTAGTGTTTTGAGCCATACTAAAAAAGAATGGGGAAATGCAATTAAGCTATAGTCAAGGTTGGGGGAGGATTTTATTTTTATTACTGTCCCTATGATTATACTGGTCTCCCAGTTTCCCTTCCTAAATCTCAACCTTAAACACCTGTATAAAAACTTCATTTAGAAAAGGAAAAAAAAAAAAAAAAAAAATCTGTCATCTGCAAATGCAGAAAATCTTAAAACAGAAGACTCTACTGAGGCAAACTTCACTAACCCTCTGCAGAGAGCCAAAAATTAATAAAAATTGCAAATTAGAAGCTTAAGTCCCTTTGAGGTTCCTAACCACATACCATTCCCTGTTTCATCAAGCCCCAGACTGACCCTTTTTTATCTTCTGATTTTCTCTACTTCTGCCTTAGGCCTTCTCTGTGGCCCTCCTTGTGTCATTCATTTCCTCTCAACTCATTTTCTGCCTTCCTAGTCTTCTCTAAATCTCATCTTCTAGGCTTGATTACATACACAGGCTCTAGTAATACAATGCTCTTGAGACAGAGGAAGGCACGTAAATAGTGTACATCTTGAATTCCATAGTGACCAAATAAGAAATACATGATTTTACAGACTAAACGATTATGAGCAAGACTATTTTAAGAATGGAAAGCTACAGACCTATGTACATATTAAAAAAACCCTACAAATTTATCCATCGTGTTTAAAAAGGAAACAAGATCCCTTTTACGGAAGTAATGAGATTTTTCTAAACTGCACGCATCTCATACTCCTGAATATCTAAAAATTAATTCAATATCCAAATCAACACTACTGCCCTATTGGTAAAATGTCTGCATAGGAAAATTCAAAAAAAACCTACAATGAAATTGTACTTTCAACTTTTCACTGCGAATATGCTTCTCTCTCTCCAAGGATAATGTACAGCATACCCTTCACTGACTAATTTAAGTACTTCCATCAAAACAACACATTTCAGTTTGTCTGGCATGATCTGCTGTTTCTTAGCTTATGCTATTCATTACACATGATTCTTGTCTTGAAAAACACATTCATTTTCATTCTGAATTATTCCTTACAATTTTATAGCTATCCTCAGCTTGAGAAAATACATCAAAATAAGTGAAATATATCTTTTGATGATCTAGCTTTTACTTTTTTGCTATACAGTGTACTTTGCCAGGTATTTTTATCTGTTGGTTTTTGGTTTGGGGTTGTTGTGGGTTGGGTTTTTTTTTTTCGTTTTGTTTGGGATTTTTTTTGTTTGTTTTTTTTTTCTTTTTTAAAAGTCATTTTGTTAGAAAAGCCTAAGTAAATGAGTGCAATTTACTCCCGTCTCATGTTTCGTATTGTCAAACAACATGAAGTTCCTCCCCTACATACTCCAATGCATTTCGGTGGTGGGGCAAATTATTCTTCTATTACTCCTTATTAACACAGTGTTTGCAAAGCATTTTAGAGCTTACCAATTAAAAGTACCAAATAAGAATACAACTGCTCTCACCAAGTTACACTGTAATTATGCCCTTACCACTAAAACAAAGACACAATTTTATTAAAATTTATGTGAGACTTCATATATGTTTTCAATAAATCTAAACAGTTCAATACACAAAATTAATATAATCAACAACAAACCTAAAAAAAAAAGTCTCAGGACTACAGCAGGTGCACCTGATAATCCATTTGCTGGAGTATGTCCTGTAAGAGGCTATTGGTTTTCTCTCCCCCAAGATCTCATGCATATGCATGTGCAAGATAAAAAAAACATAGGACAAAAGGGGTGGAAGGAAGCAAAAGGAAGGGAGTAGGCAATATAAAAGAGGAATTTTTATACATCAATAAATAAATAAATAAATAAATTGGATATTAAAAAAAAAAAAGGTCGTTTTTGACTTAATCCAAGGCAAACAAGAATGCAACTGTTGATAAAGAAGCTACACAAATCCACAGAAAAACTCTTATAAATTATTGGGAACCCCCATTATGCTTATTGCAGAATATATTACAAGATTTGTTTTCACTGCTCCAAGAATACCATCACACAGTACACTACACTTTATTTAGCAGGAGAAGACCAATTTAACATTCAGGAACTTTGACTTTTTAGATGTTCTTTATCTTATGGTAACAGAAAACTTTTCACAGCTGTGTACTTGATGTTTATACAATTTGAACAGTAATAACTTCCCTAATAGAGGAATAATATCAGTTTAAGAAATTAAGTTCAGGTAGAAATTAATGTACAAAATTGACTGTTAAAGTCAATTAGTTTGGGGGTTTTTTTTGATTTTGAGCATTTTGTTTTCAAAGTCTATGGAATACAAGTATCTTCTTTTACATTGACTTTCTTGTCACTTTTTGGTGTTCTTCAGCAGTTAGAAACAGAACATCAGGGAACTTCCTACTTGTTATTAAAAAAATAAAAATCAAAACTCTTCAAGTGGCTTCATGTTCAATTATCTTTATTAAATAACCTTCATAATATGCAGCCAAATCTATCTGGACAACATTCCTTTTAAGATTTTCCTTTTGCAATATAAGCTTTTCACTTAACACTTTAAAAAAAGGATTTTAAAATAGCCAAGTTATGTGAAACAGTGATTTAGGTGCATTTGAGCAATTATTTGCAGAAGAGCTTAATGAAACTCACTCAGTACTTAAATCTACAGGCACGAGAAACGTCAGAATCACCGGTGATTATTTTAGGAGAACTTATGCATGACAGATTATGTCCCAAGGCAACCAATAATGTATCTGGGGTTTTTTTGGTTGGTTGGGTTTTTTTGTTTGTGGGTTTTTTGGGGGGGGGGTGTTTTTTGGGTTTTTTTTGTTTGTTTGTTTTGTTTTTGGTTTTTTTTGTTTTTTTTTTTAATAAATTACAAATTCTCAGTTAAGTAATTTCTAAATGTTTTAGGAAAATGAATTATTAAATAATGCAATGTGGATTTCTCAAAACAAATCATGCCAAACTAAGAGAATCTTCCATTTGGTAAAATAACCACCTTAGTGGATAAAGGAAATAAAGCAAAAAGAGCAAACTTCAGGGCTCATGGTAGTCTGGTTTAATGTAAAACTCCTATCATAGTACAAATTGTAAGGAATAACAGGATTAAGAAATAGGACCATTCGAAGCTAAAATATGAACTGCTTGAAATAAATGCTTCTAAGGAAGTTGTAACATTGAGTGATATACAACAAAAGATTAATATGCTTATTACCAACAACTGTCGAAGACAGGTGAAGATGATCAATTTCGGCAGCTGACAAAGTTAAGAGAGACAGAGTTACTGAGATCTGTGTGATTGTGGTAATCTGACTGGAGTTACTTTAAAGAGAAACACATCATGACTGACTGCTGCTTCCTATCCTCAGTGAAAGAGAAAGATTAGAATGTGATGAAGAAACCTCACAGTATATTGTACACTGCAGAGATATCAAGGTACTACTGTGATATGTAATTAATCAAGTTTATGGCATATTTATTTAACCAACACACACATACACACACACGCAAAATCACCTCCACTTTCCTCCCTCTAGCCCAAACAACAGTTAAAGGAACTCATGATAGTTGAGCAGTAAGTCCAAATCCAGCAAGCAGTAACAGCATGTAAACACTCCCTTTAATAGCCCCACTAACCTCTGTAACTATGGGAAGCACAAGTACAGAAATTGTGTTACTATGATGTACACATGGAACATGAAGAGGTCAGTTGTTTTGCTTTTCTGGATGTCAATTAAATGCTAAAAGAAATATGACTGTGCCATGTTTGGACTACTTTAAAGACAGAAATTGAAGGGGTCAGAAAACGAAACCGAGATGCTACTATAAACAGAAAATCTGGAGAACATAATTTCCAAGGAAAGATCAACAAATTAACACATTCAGTGTGATTGTACCTCTTGTTGTTCTTCATGAATAATCAACTATGTAACAAGACTAGGGGGAAAAAAAAAAAAGGAAAAGCCTATGCTTATCTTCACAATTAAAAGATTTTTCCAATCTACAGTTATGTTTAATTATTATGAAAAATTCAAATTTCCCTCTTCAAACTAATAAGGTGGAGAAAGCAAACAAAATTGTCCTTTGCAAAAGCAGCACTTGCCTGTTGTTCTTATTCTGATAACCACATCAGAAGTTATTTAAAAATAACCAGATTAATTAAATAAATTAACAAAATTTAAATAATACTATTTAAGTAGTCTAAGTAAGTGATGCCTTTTCAATCAAATTATGGTTTTGGATTGGGAGACTTCAAATCAAAGAACTTATTAAAAAAAGGTATGAAAAATGCTTCTCCTTCCACCATCAATTCTACCAGTCTTAATCAGAGCTTGTGTGTAGAATCCTTCATAAGGTTAACTTAAATAAGGGTTGAAGCTATACTGCAAAATTTGCAGTATAAATAAATTTGACTGCAGTATGTATATATTGTATTAGCTTTTTGTGGTTGCTCTGAACAAAGAATGGGGATGTGATAACACAGCCCTCAGTAGGATAGCCATCCAAACCAGGACAGTATAACAGACACACCCCTGCACAACAAAAGAAACTGAGAATAGGACGCTGTTGCCTAAAGACAGGTATGTAGTGCAATTTCAGGTGCTGTCATTATCCCACTGGCCTCTTCAGAAGGCCACAGGTCTCCTGTGACTCACGTTATCTTTCAGCCCTGCGCAGACTTCTCAGCTACTGCAGGCATCTCAACTGGCATTGCATGACTACACTTAGGCAACTGGACTCGGTCCTAACCAGTATGAAATTATTAAGAAAGTAACCTAAAGGCTAAATCTGAAAATATTTAATACTAATTAAATAGTTGGGTTATCAAGCGTTGGAACAGGCTACCCAGGGAAGTGGTTGAGTCACCATTCCTGGAGGTATTTAAAAGACGTATAGATGTGGCACTTAGGGACAGGGTTTAGTGGTGGACTTGGCAGTGTTAGGTTAAGTGTTGAACTCATTGACCTTAAGGGTCTTTTCCAGCCTAAGTGATTCTATTCTATTCCAATTTATTGCAGCAGTTTCTTAGGCAGAAACACTGATTTAAATCTAAACTTAGATAAACAGGAGGACTAGAATTGTTCTAGACTCTTACAGGACACTACAAATGCTGTTTAATTTCAGTCTTGCCAAAACTGACTGGGTGTAAAATTTACTTTATGTATAGTTTTGTAGGAATCAAATTTTAAAAATTATTTCCAAATTAAGTTAACATTTGGTTTGGCTGTCCATGTTCATTATCACTTAGAGAGACAACTCCTGAACCAAAAAAACCCCACCACAAAAAGGAGCAAGAGGTGGAATTGCAGAGGGCAATTTTTACAAAAATAAAGCAAAAAAGACAAAATCTTAGTTCGTGAATGAATATTCTCAAGATAGAACTGAGACAGCTCTAATGATGTAAAGCTCTAACAATTAGGTATTCCCATTCTTTGACTGACTTACCTGCCCAAACAGGACGAAACCCAATTATCATTTCTACAATCAGTTAGCAACCCTATGATGTATCTTGGAGATAAACCATTTATTAAATTAAACCATTAATTAAACTTTTTATCCTAGAGCTACTTGTTATGGCATTTCTTGATTTTTGTTCACCCAGACACATTTTTAGGAGACCCTAAATCTTTAAAAACATTTGAAAATCAAACTCAATGGTCTTATCACCTGTTAAAGAGAAACTATTTAGCAAAGCAGTAAGAACATTTTTGCTATTCTGAACTCTGGGAAAAAAAAACATATTGGAAGACTATTAATTATAAAACTATAGGGAAAGGATAAAATACATCCTGGAACTGTAATGGACAGCAGGAAGAATGGAGTAGTACCGCATATTTTTTCAGAATCTTTCTAATTATGAATTGTATACACAACCTTTGACCATTTCCACAGAACACCACTACAGATTTTCACAATGTATCAGAAGAAAACTGGGATTTTTAAAAAATTATTTATTTTATTTTTAAACACTAGCGCTACTAGCTGATAAGAAGCTTTTCATCACCTCTTCTTTTCCCTGTCTCTGGTTACACTCTCATCTCCAAAAACTTACTTTCTTCCTTCTCAAATAACACTTGTCATTCTCTGTACATAGTTAGCAGGGAGACAGTTCTGTCAGAGGTAACCGTTTAGTCCAGTGATGGCAAATCTTTTCAATGTCTAATGCCAAGTTTGTGTCAGAAGCAGCACTGCATTTCATGATCACTGATGTCAGTCCTAATCCATGTCAGTGCCAAACCTGGCACCAATGTAAGTGGTTAATTCCCACTGGTCTAATCTAATTGGTTAGGTACAGAATTAGCATTATAAGAACTGTTTTTTCACCCTAGTAATGCTCCTGCCTCTAAAGTTTCTGGAAAGCTTATGTACCAAGTTCCTCATCTGTGAAACAGGGTAGTTGCTCTTACCTACTTACCTCAGCAGTAATGAGATGGACAACAAGCTATGATGTTTGCCGCACAGTAGTTAAAAACTACGTGCCTTCTATTGTTATATTAAGTATTTCTTGCCCCTACTTGAACTGTTTATTTCATCTCCCTGCTACAACTTGTAACAAAAAGATTTTGTAGTGTGCGCATCGTCATTTTGTGCATGTCTAAGTGCCTAGAGTAATCCATTTTGTTTGTGGCAACTGTGACAATAGATGCTATAGCAAGAGAAACACAAAAAGTTATGTTATCTTACAAGATGCTGTGACAATGAATTATTTGAAGTTGATGGGGTGGGGAGAGATGACAAAAGATTTCCACACAGCAAACATTAGATAAGTGCTAAATATTACTTCTAAATATATTTATTTCCACTATGAAAGACAGTTAGGGTCTAATACCAAGCAATAAATTTAATAAAGCAGGTGCTGGGAGCACACTTCTAATTTATACATGGTCTTTTCAGAATCAAGCGGTATCATGAATAGTGTAAGACTCTAGAATTCTGTAAAACCACAGAAAACAGAGATCTAAAGCCAAGAGTATTGTTTTTTTAATGTGACTATTTCAAATTTGGATTTCATACCATATTCCCTTTACAGTAACAAAAATATAAACGGAATATGCAGGAGCCAAATCTGCATTAAATCAATCCTGGACAAAAATTAAACATGTACTGAGGTATATACTTCTATCTTCCATTTAAATCTAAGCGTATTAAGGGAATTACCTGTTTATGAAAATATTCAAATGTACAATGAGCACTGTATAAGAAACTGTAGTATTGAGTCTCTGACAAATTTGGGAACATGCCTTCTGGTGGCCTTCCAGAGGGCACAGATACTGTCTTGCTACCAGCAAAACTATTACTGAACTATGACAAAGATAACTAATTACCTAAACTCAGAGATAACTGTACTCTTGGAATACATCCAGACCCCTCCATCTTGATTTGAAAAGAGCCATGTTAAGAATGTTATTTTGAAGTCTTGAAATCAGTTCTAACAGAATATGCTTAAGTTAGGAAGAACTACCAGCCTGTGCAGAAAAGGTATCCTGAACAGATCATAGGAGCTTAGACTGAAAGAAAAGTTCACTCCCCATGGCTAGTTTAGTTAGTTCCATAACCTTAGCAACCTTTTCTCTTATATGGAGGACAGTACATCTACCAATCTTTCCCACTCTCCCTCCCCAAAAAAGGCTACGAAAGGCTGACAGCTGCGTCTCAAATCAAGTCACTTACACATCTTTTCATCAGTTTACTTGTTTAAGCAAATGGACCTCTAGAGATGACAATGAAAAGAAAGATTTATTACTAAAATAGAAGGAAAAGAATGAGGTTAGGAAACAACTGGAAAATGTAGATAAACTATGCTGGCATGCTAACTCTTGCTAATGATAGGATGAAAGCCTATCAGACTGAGATGCAACAATCAGAAGCAAGCAAGCAAGCAACTTTTATATTTAGTATCCTTTTTTATAGGGAAAAAAATAATCAAGATAAAAAACATAATATACAATTAATTAAATTAGTTAAGGAAATAAAAAGGTTCTACCTGTGTCTGAATTGCGATCTTCATTTCTGGATGGACTAATAGTAAAAGGAAGTTTACGTTTCATGGAAGACTTTTCTTTCATCTCCTTCCCCACATCACTCCTATCCACTTTTGGAGTTTTGCTGTAGGATGCAATCTTGTCCTTGCTCTAATATAAATAAAAAGTACACTAAGTAATTTTTGCATAAAGCAGAATAGTCTTATAACGTATACAGACTGAAAAGACTGCTGTGCGACAATGTATGTGCATGTGTGTATGTATGTGTATTACGTAGTTTATTCAAAAACTTTTAAAGTAACCTCACTAAAAATAAAAATCCTTTCTTCTTAAAATTAGTATCTTCTGTGTTATTTCTACTTCCAGATACATCACTGTAGAACTGCTATTCACTATTAGAGCCTTAATTAGTAAGCAAAGGAACAACACAAACTGGGCAAGAATTTGCTAAGTCTTAAGGACTATCCCAATTTCCTTCCCTGACCGTAACATAATAATCACATTAAAAGCACATTAAAAACCCACACTGCAATTCAGACTGTGAATAGTAACACAGTAACAACAAAAAAACCCTCTAACAACCATCCCCTGCCTCCACCCGCACCCCGTAATCCATCCATACAGAACTCCCTTTCTGTTTCAACAAGAATAATAGTGTAGTGTTTCATTTTCTAAAGCAAATTTACTGAGAACTTAGAAAATCTATGAAGAAACTTTTTAAAGTGGTATCAACTTCAGAAAAAATAGGTACAAGCTATTTGGAATTTTTAGTTGCATAAATCTGGGATTTTTTGCTTATAAAATGTATTTCAAGATAAACAGAGAAAAACCCGGATGGGTACAATATTAACTTATGTTTGATTACTTTGGTAATATAGGAGGTCAAAGTATGTAAAAGATAGTAGGTTACTGAAAAGACTGCTTGAGAGAACCCTGTGCAAACCCTAATATTTTGGCCTACCAATCAAGATGCAATATAGAGACATAACATCTTCTGTTCATTACATGCTGCAGAAACACATTATCCAAGTATGTCAGCTATCACAACTCCACAGCTTTTTATCATTCTTAACAGATGATCAGATGAAACCACCAACAGATTCATTTTCTGAAGGTAGAAAAGGCACATACACTTACTTGCCAATCAGAAAAACCAAAGGCTGCTCCTTGGTACTTTTGAGCAAGAAGTTAAAAAATTTATTCTGATTAGAGGAAAACTAGAAAATAACTTCAAGTAAAGGTACTGTTCTCGAGAGCACCTGTCCTTTATTTAAAAACAAACACAGGTAAGAAGAGTAGTTTGATTATATCATCTGACACTCTGAGTTTAAACTGTTGCCAAAGGGGTAGGCAGAAGTGATTACAAAAAGAACCTGCAAACAAACTCTACTATCTTCAACTGACAAATGTCTGTACCAGGGAAATCACAAAAAAGGGACCAGTTTATGTCAGGAGAATTCCTGAAGTAAAAGGTTGATGCCCCCAGAGAAAACCTATCTTCACTCTGAGTTTGGAAATCTGAAAAAAACCAAAAACCAAAATCCCCAAAAAACCAAAACGCAGAATAAAACCCACACACCAAAACCAAAACCAGCCCTCCTCCAAAACCCCAAAGGAAACAACGAGCACCCCCCCAGCCTTTTTCTTACATGCTAGAATAAGAAAATCTAAAAATCTAAAACCCCTTAAGACTTCCCTAAGCCCTTGGGAGATAAAGTATCTGTGCTATAACGTTTGAAAGAAGCTAATCAATCTAACGCAACTGATCATTTGCAAATGCATCTCTAAGTTGACAGAGCAGATCCGAACTCCATTAAGCCCATTCCGATCTCTTCCACTACACATAAGAGTTTCACCACTTCAGCCCAATCTCACCAAGAGCTCTCTCATCCCTTGTTCTAAACAATCCAATTATTTCTCATATGTACATGTGTACACTTCCCACAACATGATAAAGTGGTATTAAAATCTTATTGCTTTCTCTAGAATATTATCTTATGTGAGGTACAACACAATAGAAAGGATCAATTTAAAATAATTTCCATTTCCTAAGCAGGAAACATTGGTTTCAGCTTGTTCTGTAGAAAAAAAGGCAAACTTTTTGCGGTTGGTAATCCTTAAAAATAATCACTTTTTTTGGTACTAATCAGTAAAATACATTGGTAAGTGTTCACAAAGAGATACAAGCTGCGTAAATAATTTGATAGCTTTACATTTATTCTTATTTTTAAATTGTACATATGCATTATATTAAATATTATGACTGATGCATTACTTTTTTGATAATCACTGAATATCAATTTTGTGATGATCTAATTAGGAGGAGAGCCAGTTCAAAATGCATACTTTCAGATAAATAAAGATCCATTGAAAATGGAACAACAGGCTATACACAGAAAACACAGAAACTGAAAAATGAGAGTATTTTCTTCCTTAGCTATTGTGGAAATAAACATTTAGCCACCACCAGTGGTGGATTTTCCAACCCAAAAGATGCAATGAACAGGGTGTTTGAGAAGTCTGTACAAATTCAATGCTATTTAGTATTTTCAGTGACAATGCTGAAATAGAGATGCAATTAGATATGAAGACACCATCACAACCAGGAGAGAGGGAGAAGCAAAGAGCACTGGCAAAGGGAAAACAAAATGATAGCAAATTTGAACAGTCTAAATACAAAACAAAACGGGAAAAGCCAGGATAAAACCAAGGTTCTACAAATTGATAAAAATAATTAACTGTACAATCACAAGACATCCACATTAAAAGCCACAGAACTCTTAACAGCCTCCTGGATTCAACTTCAAGTAAAGGAAGGCAAGAGGAGGTAGCAAGCCCTGCAGGTTAGAACAGGCATTTTGATTTAAAGAGTGAGCATTCACTGTTCCAACTACTCCTGGTCACTGCAACAGCACAGACATCTCTTTTTCAGGGTCCAAACCAAGGTTCAAAATTCAGCATGAATAGGTCTATGTATTAGTTTAATGTGATCCATGGAGGCAACCCAAAATGAAGTTGACGTCTTTTATAAAGGAACCTGTAACTTAGAATATCTGTGGACTTTCTAAAGAGGTTCATTAATCTAAAGTGAAAACTGCCAATCAAATAAAACACCGAAGACATGATAATATTCAGATACATAGACTATTGCTGCAAAGAGAAAGCCATTACATACTCTCTATGTCCACTACAGTTAGAAAATATTTAATGACTTTAGACCGCAACAGGAGACAAGCAAATGTTATTTATCCTTCTACTAAGTATTTAACTCTATGCTGGTCAGCATAGTTAAGTGTCAGAATAAACTGCCCAAGGAGACTGGAACTTCCATCAGTCAAGGCTTTAAAGAAAAGGTCTGGCAAACATCTGTCAAGAACCGAGTACAGCTTATTCTACTCTGGGGCAAATGGATGAACTGGATCTGCATGTCTCAACATTTAATGCATGCCTCACTGGAGGATGTAGTGACAAGGAAGAATTTTCTCTGTCAACAAAACCGTACTAGTGTGCTATGATGAGGAACACATTTTTAATCTGTTCAACAGAAACCATCTCAGAAGGCTAACAAACAGCAGTCTGGACAATCTCTTGATATCCCATTCCAGCTCTATTGTCTGGTACCACTACAATCAATGACAATACACAAAAGGAGACAAGAGTGCCATATAATCTAGCAGATGTACTAAGCCCTAGGAGAATAAGCATTCTTTTTCTCCCTATCAAAGATAATTACATACTGAAGCGTGTTCTGCATGATATTAAAATGGCTTTGGGCACTATTGTTGGACTCTTCTAAGAAGAGAGTTAATTCTTACAAACCCCAAATGTGTTTCTCCTTTGGACCACATATCCATCATTTACTTCCTGAGTTTTGGCCATGTAAGTTCTAAAGTATAAATTCAGAAAAATTAAAATTTCATTATATTCTTATCTTTATAAAATATTTCATTCAAACACTAAATGGTCTATCTGCTGTACACACTCTTACAATTTTTTTATTTATTTTATGCTCCCAAGATGAGCAACTGAAATAAAAATACGTGTACCCTAAAGTGTATATGATATAAACTCAGCTTATTAACAGGAATGTTATTCCTAACGATTTTTTTTTAAGCTCTCAGAAGACCTGAACACATAGCTGATTCACATAGCTATTTACTGGTTGCTAGAACAGCATAATAAGCATTAACTTCCACCAGACAAATATGAAAGATTAAGTCTCATAACAACAGTAACTTTACTACATTTCTCAGTCAACAGCTAAGAGCGCACAACAGTAAGAGCTAAACAATGTATCAACTACGAAAAACAAATCCTGCAAGTGTTTTTTCTTTTATCTTAATGTATTAACCATTGGAATAGTCTTACACCATATATTTAGGCCATTACAGTTTTTATTTTGAGAAGAAGATGAGGAATTTTTTAGGTAGTGGTATCCTTTAACATTACTGTTCATTTGTAAATGCACTGTTTTGTGTGAACACTATTTTACATTAGGCCTCCTCTGCCTACAACACATCTATGAACACTTACGGGAACACCAATAATTAAACTACCCATCTTCTATTCATTTACAGTCTGTCCTGGTTCCAGCTGGGACAGAGTTAACGTTCTTCCTGGTAGCTGGGAGGGACGGGGTGTGTGGTTTGGGTTTGGTACAAGAGGAGCGTTGATGGCCCGTTGATGCTTTGGTTGTTGCTAGGTGGTGCTTGCACCGGGGACTTTTCAGCCTCCCATGCTCTGCCAAGTGCAGGGGAAACTGCGGGGGATGGGGAGGAGGATAGCCAGGGCGGTTGACCCAGCTAGCCAACAGGGTATTCTATACCATGTCATCCTCAGTATAAAAAACGGGGGGGGGGGGGCTCCCCCCATTTGCAACACACGGTCAGCGAGCAGCTGCATCGGGCATCGCCTGCTCTGTATATTCTGTTATTGTTGTTGTTGTTATCATCATTATTATTATTACTGTTCTACTTTGTTTTATTTCCATTATTAAACCGTTTTTTATCTCAACCCATGAGTTTTCCTACTTGTGCCCTCCCAATTCTCTCCCCCATTCTTCTGGAGGCAGGGGGTGAGCAAGCGGCTGCGTGGGGTTTAGTTGCTGGCTGGGGTTAAACCACAACACAGTCATAGAGATTAAGATCCACAAGTAGTTCAAAGACATTTCTGCTTCAATAACAAAGTGGACACAGAAGCAAGTAAAAGCAAGTTTACATAGCAAAGTGCAGAAGTGGTTTGACTATACTATTCTACAGAAAAAATAAAAAGCCAAAGCTACATGAAAAATACAATTAGAATGCATTTTTTGTACTAAGGACCACAGCAATTATCTGAATGTTGACAGCCTCAGGGTCTTTTCATGCTACTAAAAGACACAGGCATCTCTGATGGCACAATGAATGGTCACTCATTGGTTGCATAATACTGAGAAAAGTGTGCGGACAAGAGGTATTTTCCAGATTAATCAAGACACTTCCATATCAAAATGCCACTAAAGCAAAAATTTTGCTTTAGTATCCCTTTCACCTGCAGCATCAGTACTTCCTTACATCAATTACATTAGACTAATGAATCCATAACTTTCTCATAAGAAGTTCTAATGCCTCAAAGACCATTGTTTTTAAATTCATCGCTGCAAATATTTACATATTGAGAAAAACCTTATTTGTTTTACAGACATTTCCACTACTTCCTGAAGATACTTCATTTAAAATGATCACTGTTGATTTGGCCTGGTCAATCTTCACTTCAGAGTTCTTTGTCTGTGTGTATAATACAAATTTGCCCTCATGATTTTATGTTGTTCAAACTCAAATTTTACTCTTACTGTATTGTCTGTTGAATTTTAAATAATTTCCTAGGCTGAATTAGAATGATTACATTTTGGCAATATTTTGTTGGCCAGCTAAACACTGCTGACAATCGCTTGTCCATGTGTTAGAGAACAGTTTGTGTGACTGTTTAAGTGACTAACATCTTAACCATGTTTTCAATTTTCTCAAAATATGACAAAAGCGACCAGACTGTATCTATCATGCTAAAAACCTGAATACAGGAATATTAACTGCAACACTTAAATAATTCTGTAATTTTATTTAGGATCTCACATTTTCAGTATTACATATATCAATTTATACCATACAATCCCCAAACCAAATCCTACATTATTCTAATCTCACATTATATTATGCCAAGGTAGATAGCGAGCAAGACTGAACATAACAGTGCAAGCACTTTATCAGTTTACTGTTTGGTATCGATCTAGTTAGTCCACCATTGTGCTTCCATACATGTGTCCTTGGTCAAACTTCCATCTTTCTCCGGACTTTAATTTTCTAAGTAATCCTGCCTTCACTGGCATCTTCATCTCAAATACCAGGCAAGGTAGAATCTGAACCTAGCACATTTGTCCATGCTTCTAATTCCTGTACCGGTGATGAGTCTCAACAACAAGCATTTCCTTGTTAGAGCAGCCAGTTAAGGAGAAACCTTCACCCAAACCAATATGACAATGAAAGGGGTTTATGCGACCATTAAAAATAGAATGTTAATTTACTCCTTTCTAAATCAAAACAAAATTTGCCATGTTGCCTGGTGGTTAAATAAATGACACCATGCTGTTTTGTTCTCTGGACGAAGTTATTCATATTTTCATATGGATTCATATCTTCTTCTGGTGAAAGAGCGCTACACATATCTGTTTCAGAAGATTACCTAACTTTGTAGAGATTGCAGGATAGGGTGGTTAAATGGCTCAGCAGACATAACTGCTACTGTAATTAGTAGATCAGAGGCAGGAGATTACTGGAGAGGCAGGTGTCAAGACAACCAGCAAATACTGAACTGGGCACAAGGATCACTGCTAAGTTAGTTCCTTTGGCAGTGGCTGCAGATTCAACAACCACTCTGGAAACTAGTATTTTTCTAGTATGGCAGCAAGCAACAGGGAGAGGAAGTGAGGGGGAGTCAGAGGTGGAGAGTGGAGGAGGAAAAGGGGCCTCAGAAGTAAACTCTCTATTTTGATTTTTTTTTTTTCCCCCCAACTCAGATTGCAGAGCAATTTGTATGTAAAAATTCAAAGCCTACAAAGGAAGAAAAAAATCTGCACTATAAAAATATGATAATCTATTTCTATATGTTCAAACCTACAAACAAATGCATTCCAAGCATTTCAAGCCATAGCTTTAGCAGAGAAACAGGGAAAACTTAAAAATCGAAACATTCCAGCAAATCCACTATTTTTTATTTGATGAAAGTGAACAAAAGATGAAAATTCATTTGAACCTCTGTGTTACAGATTTTTTTAAATTAAAAACACAAATAAAGCTTGAAAAAAAATTACGTAAGTCAGTTTTCCTAGCACAAGCAGCTGTTGATTATGTCTTCAAGATTTTCCTGTATCAAAAGCTTTTTTCAGAAATATTGGTGTTAAGATAACAAGAGTTTATAAAGCCAGAAAATATTTTTTTAGTTAAATAAATAACCTAAAATCTTTACAAAATGTAGCTTATTTACAAGTGTAAATAAGGCAGTACTGAATACCACTAAATTTCATTGCAATAGCCTTCCAGTTCTTGCTGCTTGTAGGCCCCAGAGTTTCCCTTCCTTATTTCCAGTGTTGAATGACACTTCAATTAACTTGACCATATCCCAAACAAGGACCAGAACAAAACAACAACAACAAAAAAACCCAACATTTTTTCATGCCTTTACTAGTAAGCCAATTTTCTTTTCCCCATTTTACTCTGTTATCTACTTCTTATTGAAGTACTTCAACCCAGCTAGCAGAAACTACCCTTGCCTCACTTTACTGGGACCCATAAAACAAACTGGGAAGAGACTAAAACTCTAATGTTTTCTATGAATGTTTTCAGAAGACAAACAGTTTGAAGCGGATGCTGGATCTTCTCATCTTTTCCTATTTTTTCATCTCTCCCTGTCTTATATCCATTCATTAAGTGGTCTTACAGGGAATACAGACTTCAACAAAATAGTAACAGTAAGTATGACCACACACATACACACACACACACAAACTCCTTTTCCAGAGAAAACAGTTTTGAACATCATCTGGGAAATAAATGGATTCTCCCTCCTTAGGGCAATATACAACTCATCATTCAGAATACAGAATATTATTCTATCTTTTGTTATTCATTAGTACTACAGATAAACTCATCTGTTGTGCAAGTGTACCAGGCAAACAAAACGGAGAACTGGGTTATTTGCAACTTGGCTCCAGAAGTTTGAAAATGATAGGATACTTCACATTTATAAACAACAAACCACTCTTCAGTATTACTGGAGTTTGCATACTCCTTCATTCTCCAACACTCAAAAATGGATTGTACAGTTTTTGAAGTGGAATCCCTTGTACAGGAGTTACTCCTAACCCTTCTGCAGCATTTGGCTTTCAAGTCCTCCTAACAGAGGGAACAAGTCCCTGTGTTGCAAAGGAATATAAGAAACTTATGTTTGTTCATTGGTCTGTGCTGTGACACAGGCCTTCAGAAAAGTTTCATGTGTTTGTTACAGAGAGTTAGACACTGTAAAATTAAATAAAACATGAATCATTGTTCTTGTGAGTGCATAAAGACTTCATACGATGTAAGATATGTAAACCACACGCTAACTTACATCAAATAAACACAACGCGTCCAGCTTCCTTTTGAATTAAGTTGCAAGTTACAATAAAAGGCATAAATTCTGTTTCCTAGTTTAATTTATAGTTAAAGCCATGTAAAAACTTTTTTTTTTTCCTGCACTCAAGATATCAGAATACAGATTTATATTTCTTTCTTCCCATTACAGTAACAAAAATTGTGATAGAACACATGCTCTTCATTACACTGAAATTAAATGGACATGAATATAATTTTGTTACCTTTCTTGCAGTTGGTTTTTCCACCATGGTGCTATCACTGTCAGAATTTTCAACTTGAACTGTTTTTGTAGACCCAAATTTGGGCATTTTATAGCTGTTTAGCTAGCTGTATCTTGTATCAGTGGGTTCATCGTGTGTCTGAAAAACAACCAACCAACATTATATAAATATACACACCTCAGTGTCATTTCAGGACAAATGTTGTTACTGCCGATGGTAGCAGAGCTGAATAGTACCCCAAAAAAGATGACTAACAATGACACCTGACTTCAAGCATCCCACTCATCTGCAGCTCAAACCTTGGGGTGAAAACCCAAAAGGTCTAACACGGCTACTACTGGGGACAGTGTCATCAAAAAACACCAAGTCAGTTGCTGAACTGCCTCATCCCTCTAACTTACCTCTTTGGCAGACCTAACACTTTCGGGTATTTGATGGCTTATTGGTTCAATATCTCACTTAATTTTATAGGTAATAAGATCGGGAGAATGCACAAGATCATTTTTAGCAATAGTGTGAAGAGAAATTAAGCTTTCTAGCCTGGGAAACTGAAATATTGTCTACCCAAAATATTATGGAAAGAAGGTCAAATCTTGGTGATTTGCTATCCTTTTGTTGGAACAAGAGATAGATGTTAGAAGAAAAATCTCCTAAAGCTTAGACCTGGAACTAGAAACCTTAATTTCCACTGTCTGGCAAATTAATTACATAAGCCATTTCTATATATATTTATGTAAAGCTCTAAGAGCTCTATGGTGTTTCATCTCCAGGCCACACCAAGTAAGTGTCATTACAGATTCACAATTCATCAATTTTGATTTTTTCATGTTAGTTTTGATTCCACTTTTCTTCAAGAGAAGCAAAATATCTTTAATACATAGAATCATAGAATTATTTAGGTTGGAAAAGACCTTTAAGATCATCAAGTCCAACTGCAATACCTACCAAGGAAAGTCAGATTGTCCTAAAAACTTATGCCAGGAGCATAGCAGAAGACTGCTCTACACTTTCAACATTGCCAGCAACACAGGCTAGTGCGTTTTAGCATCTTGTTAAGAACTACAAAGTTCTTACTACAAAGAAAAAAAGTTAAGATAAACAAACAGGCCCAAATATTTTGTCAGCGCACCAGAATTTTTACTACACAAACCATTAAGTACAATGGTAAGTGAGTTTAGCAACAAAAGACTGCAAACAGTATCAATTCTGAATAACAAACAAGGGACAGAGCACTAACGCTTCCCTCCATGTTATATGGTTCAGGCAACTGCCAAGACAGGAGCTAAAATAAGATGGGAATCAGCAGGGCAAACTCAGCTCACTACAGTGCGTAAGTAAAAGACCATAGAAGAAAACATGGCAGATAATATGAGAAAGGTAACTTAAAGAAATTTATACCAAGAACTCTCATTTAGAGACTTAGAGCAGCTCTTCAGCCATCATCTTCACATCCCCAAACGTGCACTGGAGATTCTCATTCACGCTGCTCAGGCTTGTTAACAGACAAGTGTGTTGTTAGGCCACCACATACCACTCCTCATAAATCCCAAAATATATTGAGAGATTTGTGGCTTAGCCAAGACTCAGAAGCCAATTCCAGCTGAGGGTGAAAATCAAGAAATCTAACACAAAAACATGGCTTACAGCAGGAACAGTGTCATAACCAAAAATCCCAACAAAGTCATTTGCTGAACTCACTCGGTTCACCTGACTTGCCTCTTCCACAGAATGAAGAGCCATTCTTCTTGTAAGACTGCCTGAGAGGAGAGGTCATGTGAAAAGCAAAACTGCATCTGACACCACTTTAAAGCTGGTGACGTTTTATGGGTCTTTTTGAACTGATGTGATCACAGTCTTAGTGAGTCTTGTAGTAATTTTATGTCTCAGCTAGGCATCATTTCAGGTGTGACATTTCTATTGTTGGTTTACAGTTAAGATTTTGGGATCATCACCTAGTGAATTTGTTGCAGTTATAGGACCAGGACCGCTGTTTTGGTTTGACACAGGTAACTGACAGAGACTGGTATTTTCTCTTTGGCAGAAGACTTCGAGAAAACTGTTTTGCACACTAGACCTGACACACAAAACTTTCACATTCAGACAAATTTATACACACCACACCACCACCACCCACCCATCTATCCCCCATAAGACCTAAACTATGGGAAATTCCCTTACAGAATACTTGGCTAAGATTAATACCATTGTATATCACAAAGTAACATCTTACTTTCTTATTCTTTCAGAACAGGAGGGGAAGAACAAGAGGGGAAGGAAAGTTCAAAATGCTCAATCCTGAAGTCAGAAAATTAGGAAATGCTGCACTAACGTCTGCTCTTTTCCTCCCTTTCCCCCACACGTGAATTTTTTTTAATTTTTTATTAACATTAACCACAAGGAAGAGCTTCATTAGAAACTGTCTCACATACAATTACTTGAATCTTGTCTCCACTATGATACAAGATACAGTATTGTGAAATTCCTACCGTTCTACTCTTACCCAAGACAAAAGAAACATTCTTGTATTCCCTTCATTTATGTAATGTCAATAGGATTTATGCAGCCCTACTGATATGGGCTGTTCATTTTTAATGGATGTCAAAGCACACAGTTATTTGCTTTT
The DNA here is from genome assembly GCF_000690835.1 of Fulmarus glacialis. Taxonomy (NCBI): domain Eukaryota; kingdom Metazoa; phylum Chordata; class Aves; order Procellariiformes; family Procellariidae; genus Fulmarus; species Fulmarus glacialis. Next base: position 41,535 of record NW_009193155.1, read on the forward strand.
TCTTTTTATTTGCTTTTTGTAACAGTTGCAGGAAGAAAAAAAGGTTATTGGTGCAATGGAGAGTACTCTAGATTGAGTTTCCTGTAGTTTACAAAAATATTTCTTAATCCTAAAACCAACGACTTAGTATCTTCACAGACAACGACTACTGTGCTGATTACACCATACACAGAGTATTACCATAGCAGCAAATATCTCTGTTTTCATGGGGTTAAAAAGAAAACACAAGTCATAAATCTGCTTTTGCTCAGTTAGCCTTTCAAATCCTCCCTTTAAGTTTCATTTGCAACAATTCACATTGTATATATCATCATTGTATATATCATCATGCATGTCCTTTCAAGTCTTACTGAACAGAAATAGTTTATTTTTAAAAATGGTAGACCAAAAAAAAATTAAAGCTATAGGTATTGTATAGGGGCAAGATGATGATGAAAGCATTTTCAAAATAAAGTTAAATTAAAGGTATTTTTAAATAATACAGTTAGCACAAATATACCGTTCCCTATACCCTTCTGGTACTGACAGTAAGGAGCCCAACTTCATGAGCTTAGTAAAATTTATTAGCTTAGGCTTGGCTCCACTCCTCTTATCTGCCTCACCAGTAGGGGCTAAACCACATTAACTGAACAAGAGTTCCTCCTTCGCAAAAAGCCCAGCCTCCCTGCATGTCCTTTCAAGTCTTACTGAACAGAAATAGTTTATTTTTAAAAATGGTAGACCAAAAAAAAAATTAAAGCTACAGGTATTGTATAGGGGCAAGATGATGATGAAAGCATTTTCAAAATAAAGTTAAATTAAAGGTATTTTTAAATAATACAGTTAGCACAAATAATGCACAAATATAAGTAAATGAAAACAGCATAGGATGTTTCCATTTTCTTCACCACATGATCAAAATTAAATGTGAATTCATTCAGTTCTTGACGCCAAGCCAATTATGTTTTGAAGAGAAAACTGCTTTAGAAGTTCACTAAAACTGAGTATCACATATTGGATTATTAAAGCAGAACCATCCCAACTATCACACTGACACATGGCAGTATTTCCATTACATGTTTTATGTGCCAGGTTGCTATTTCACAATCCCTGGGTGAAATACCTTTCAAACATTTGAGAAAAATATTTGAGGAAAAAAAATACTTTTCATAAAGGGTAGATTTGTTTATTTCGTAAGGTATCACTATGGTCCAGAAATGTAAGCAAACTATTCAACCCATGATCAGTATCTGTTACAATAAAATTCTGACCTGAAGAAGTGATTTTACGAACATTTTAACTTTATTTCCATTTGCCTGCAGTTCAGTGCCATTTCAACTCATGTTCTGAACAGAGTCAACAAATACTTGCATTCAAAGTGAAGATGTAGAACATTAGCAGGTTCTTCCAGGGAAACCTAGATCTGTCTGCTTTGAGTTTCCTTCAGGGCTGTTTCTTAATGCAATTACTGGTTTATCAGGCAATCTTGATGGCATATTTCAAATCACCAGAACCCTAAATTAAAAGTTAAACTCTTTACATTCAAATTATTCTCCTCTGTCACAACAAGCAGCGCCATCACTTTCCATCTGACAAACAGGCACAGCTGTGCTTTTTTCTGACAAACTGATCTATTTCATGCTTTTCAACAAAACATAGAATCTGCTTCCTACTAAAGAAACTTCTCTGCATGTAACAAAATCAATCAAAAATTCTGATTTTATGTTTGGACGTCTTTCCTGCACATTCATTATTACTTATCAATGTCCTATTATTTGAAATACTGTTAAATTTTTCTCTCAATCATTTTTCACGTAAAGGAACTAAAAAATTCTATTTTCTCCTTAAAGTAACAAAGGTAAGCATTTTGACAGATCTACAGGCAGTGATATAAAAAGCTAGGATTATTTCATAAAAAACCCCACCCCAAAAACCCAACAAAAAACCCCACCAACCACCAGAATTTCAGATATAACTAGCTACAGAAAATTAGGCATATAATAAATCTCTAATACCAACAAGTTACTGTATTAATTTGTATAAGCTTACATCTAGCACTAATAAAAGGGCATGCCTTCACCTATGTAAAAAAAAACCAGAGAAATCATGCAGTACTCCAACAGAGCCACTGCTACTGTTGTTCAATCCCTTTACATGAGTTTTTGCTTTCAGCCCAGTCTCCTGAGAAACTGAGGCCCATGTGTTTGTGTTACATGCATATGTACGATTTACCAATGACTTTCAAGCCTATAGATGGATTTTCTTTAAATTTGACAGCAGAGAAAAGTTTTCAAATATATTAAGAACTCACAAATTTCATGGAAAAAGGTGGCTGGTAGGTAATAATAACAGCAGCAGCAACAACAATAATAACAATAATCTGTCACTGTTTTCCCCGAGGGAAAGTTGAGCTTCATGCCATATTGCATGTAAGAAAACTCCAGATAAGATGGCCTTTATAAACCACTTTCCTTCTTTTCCCCTAGTCACAGGGGAAGTTTCAGTTTAGACCTGCACATTACCAGAGTCAATCAACCATAAGACATAAATCGGTAAGATATTAAGCATCACTAGTTCTGGTGCTCACAGAACTACTTGTTTCCTTTCTGGTTTATAATGCATGCTTAGCTTCTTATTCCTGCATGTCTTCTCCATAACACATACAGCAAAAAGTTACACAATGCTTAGGGAAGGTTTTCTTTGGTAGCCGTTGTACAGTTGATCTTGAAGGTTAGTTGACTGCTATTATAGAAAATAAATGGGGCACAAGACTGAAATTCTGTGAGAATATCAGTAGTAGATGAATTAATTTTCAAGATACTCTATTTATCCTTGAGCACTAAAACGCATCTGCATTTAAAAAGCAGGGGATCTAGCATAAGGCAGTCTTCTCAATTACCTCTGCTCTTCTATATTTCCCACATCTTATTTCATCTGCAGAGAAAAAAAAATAAAGAAAAATATCCCCCTCTTCCAATAGGATTTACTCCAGACTCGGAAACAGTGAATCGACTGTACAAAATTTCTGCTATAAATATTTGACAGGAGTGCTTCAGAATGTTTTGCTAAAATTAAACTTATGAAAATGACAGCTAAGGCTACATCTGCATTAGCAAGAAGTACAGAATTATCAAAAGCAGATCTGTAGAGTGGAACAGCTGGTAACAAAAATTCAGAATTTACACTAGTCACCTTTAGCAGTTTTGCTCTGGACTAGTTCTAGTGCAGTCCCATGTATTAAACACACATTAAAGGTTGGAGCACATTCAGCACATTTCTGAACCATCCCTTGGCTTAAAACAGGAGGTATCAAGCTCTGAAGCCACTGCATAGAACAAACTAAACTAGAGTGAGGAGAGATAAGGACAGTCGCTCTAAAGGTGTATTCCTGATTCAAACTAAGACACTGATGTAGATCTCTTAGCGATCTCCTCCCTCTCACCCCAAGACTTTGTCTCTTCCAAGTTTATTTAGAAGTGACTGGTATGATCTTGATCTCAAAGCTATTAAGAGTCTATTATGGAAAGGAAAAAAAAAAAGTTGGTAGATGAGTATGAGAGAGACACATCTAAGAACAGCTGAACTGAGGGAAAGGCAGGCAAACACCAACATTACATATTCTGTTCAGAGAAAGCCAGCTGGCCAACCCGTATGCACATACCAGCTAATTCAGAAGTATGTAGGTAGCTCCCGCCTAGCCATGCCAAATGTTATCTGTATTCTGGTGGGAGTGTCAAAAGCAGCTGAGGTTAATGCACTGGGAGAGAGGGAATTGGTATAGTACAAAGGACCAAAATCCACAGAAAACTGGGCTTTTAAAATACTGTAAAGAGCAGAGTTTAAGCAAAAAGATATTAGCAAAAAGATGTTCATTTAACTAAGTTTAACTCTCTGGGTTCTTTTTTCTTCTTATCAGGAAAGTGCAAATGACTTCAGTATTGTATTTCACAATAAAAGCATCCTTCATCAAACAATTTATCTAAGTGACTCCTTTCCAAAAGAGAGGTTAACAAACTCCAGCATTACTAGTGGTACATGAAACATTGTGACGGGAGATGTAGCAGCACTTTCAATTTTTTTCTTCTTGCAGAACTCAGTGCTTGTATACAGACAGTTACTCAACGATAACCTACTGCTACACAATGAAACAGCTCCTGGTCAGACTGCATGTGTTATCAGAGCAGCATCCACCTTTTCACCTACAGTGTCCAGTAAGAAAAAAGGGCTCGAGACAGAATAAGAGATTATTTGGGATATTTTGGTTAGCAGTTGAGGACCTGTTAAGAGGCACAAGACCAGGAATTTGGGACTGTGGAGAAAGAGACCATTCAGTTACAACACACAGTAGGAGGGTAGTAAAGTCCAGTAGTACAGAGCTGGGCTTTTCTGGCTTGAGAATTTAAATAGCACGTGTATGAAAAGAACATCTGTATTTTTACCTGATACTTCCCACACAGAAGTATGCCTACGAGGAGTAAAGCTTCAGATCAGCTAAATGAGAGAATGTGACTGTGAAGAGGAAGCAGCAGAGAGAGAAACTTCAGAGGACAGGTAAGAAAGGATTGTGCTTGGGAGGAAAGCACAGGAGACTATGACCAACACACAAGAATTTTTTCCCCACAACATGGAACAAACCAAAATTCTTTAGTCTTGCCATTCCTGTGGCCCTGTAAAAAAGCACAAGTGTTCAATCTCCTTTTAGTTTTAATGGAGAATGACAGCTTACTACTGTGGTCAGTCTTCCATTACCTCCTTGGACAGACATGTAGAAGCGAAGTCTTAAACAGTGCTGATGTCTCATGAGAATGTCAAAATGATGGTAAAGGATGGGACATTGCCCAGGGCATGCACTTAAAAATCTCATTAGAACACTATACAAAATACTGTTCTGAACTGTCAAAATTTCAGAGTGACTATAGCCACAAAAATACTAGTCTTTGTACCAAGGTCTTCGTTGCAGAGGACTATATAAACACAGCTATTCTATAATCACTGCAGCAGTTTATTTGATCTTTACAATGAAGATAATGAAAGGGCTATTAAAGGCTTCATTTGAGCAAAAATAGTTCTAGGTTTCTTGTGCAGAGTCCTATGAAAAAGTGTTAGATGGATCCCAAAGAAAGAATTCCTCCCAATCATTTAGCAACTGAGAGTGCTGCTGGAGTCCAGCATGCATGTAGCTGCTAAGTAGGATTACTGAACAACTTAACTCCCAGGGTGCTAAAGTCAAAGCTGAGTAGGTACGAGATCTATATAGTAAAACATTTTTACCAAAAGCTGATAATACATTAGACATATGCAGCTATAATGGACTAAACATACACTGTAGTACATCCCTACTGGCAAGCCTGCCTCCTGCCACAGGCTAGAGGCATATTGTCCTTTACAAGCTTAAAGAAAAACACATTTTGCATAAGAAAAGATGAGATAAGAGGCTATTTGCATATGTTATACTATTTAAGACTACATTTTTACCATCACCACTTCCTGTATGTGGTGTGCACTAAAATACCACCAAATACAATGAACAGAACAATTCACCAGGCACTTTTTGCCCTGCACTCCATGGTGTCTCATTATACTTGCAATTCAGTTCTCTGGCAGTAACCAGCAAACAAATTACTAAATACTACTGGCTTTAGGTAACACACCAATTTAGTATGTTGGAGAGAACAGTGCCTGAATGATACACGCAGTGGCTTTTACAGATGAAAGGTGACAAGAACATTTTTATTTGGAAAATATTCACAAGCTCTTTTCACACAATTGCAACAGCTCAGTCCATGCAGATTCCAGTGTCAGAGTTACGATGAAAGAACTAAGCTCCAACACAGTCTCAAACTAACGGTGCCTAAGGCAACAGTCTGTTGCAGTATTAAGTGCAAATGCAGTACCCAGCATGGACATGAGTCACAAATCTGGCAGATTTTACAGCATTTGATGATAAAATATGACAAAACATTTTTGGTCCAGAAGTGAGGAATTCTTCTTTATTACAATCTTCCTTTAAGATTAGCACAATACTTGAGATGACTCTGTGGCTAGAACACGCAACGCTGAGATCAGTTCTACTCCTTTGTTTGCTATACCTATTGTGCAGCCTCAGAAAAAGTGCCCCTGCAGCAATTCTCCCTACCATATTTTAGGTGATACACTAAAAATCAAAGAAAACAAAACAACAGCTTAACATAAACACACCTTTCAGAAATATATGCCATGAAATAACTTGGATATGTGTATTTTGGAGACTCCTCAAATCCTAGCTAATATATGGAATGGACTACTAGACTCGCTGTCCTATCACAGAGTATTTCTACATTTTAATTTGAAATGTTTAGATACTTGAGCTCCAAACATACAAAGATTGCACAAATCTTTCTGTAATAAGAAAAATAAAATATTTGAACCCCATTTTATAAAGGTGTCCTTGAATAGTGAAAGAGGAATGGGCAGTGACTACTCAATCTCCAGAACAGCTTTTAATATACTCTGAAGTACCTACTCATCGCATGCCAGACTACACTACGCAGGGCCAGGATGAAGTCCCTAAAAAAAAGCCGACATAGGCAGCAAAAAAGATTTTCCAATACTTCAGCTGGAACTCACCACTACTTCCTACCAAAATAAAGAACATATCTCATAGTCTAGGAATTTCTACTAGGAAGAGCAAAAAATGAGAGGACGTACAACTCTTTCCTATGCAGAAAACAAACAAGACTCTTTGCAGGGTTTTGTTGCACTTGCCTATATAGGACCTTGGGCTCCTACCCAGAATGCCTTCAAATCCATATTTTAAGAGCCTGAGTTTACCTGTGCTTGGTTTCAAGTGTCAAGTTCCACAGATTTCACAATACTCTTCAATTTATTTTCCATGCTAATAGTAGCACCTAGACTTGTCAACCTCTTTCTAACAAATACGCTCTATTAAAGAACATGACCGAATCTGGAGTTTTCTGATCGAGTTTTAGTAAGGTGCTTTTTCCCCCCCGCTCCTCCAACTAAACACATGCTTAACAAAGAAGACAAGAACTTCATTGCTCATAGAATTAAAGAATAGTTGAGGTTAAGGAACATCTGGAGGTCATCTAAGTCCCTCAGTTATCTAGTCAGTCAGACATTTTCAGCTGTCCTTGTACCTTACATAGACCAGGTTGAGTTTGTTAATTGAGCAGGAAAAAAATGGTAAAAGAAACCATGGAAAATACAAACCTTCCTATTCTTGACTAACTGTAGGCACCTATAAATCACGCAGGGGAGTTTTACAAGCAGCACGCCGTGGAATAAGAAAAAACTTTGGCCTAAAATTTAATTTACAAAACCTTATTCACTGATTGAAAATACCACACCCCAATATGCCTTTGAGATTTGTTGCATGGATTGATTTAAATTTTAAAGGTACTACTGGTTTACAAACTACAGATAGACCATGGTTTATTAAGAGCTGTAACTAAGCAAGAGATTGCTCCTCTTTCATGTCACAGCTCATCATTAGAAATACACCTGTACTTCTTTCTGTAATGTTTTCTTGCAGCTACACTTATAATAAATGTCAACCAAGTAAGGACTGAAACTCCTACTGGAGTAGCGCTGGACATATCTCACCTCACACACTTTTAACTAAAACTCCAAAATCTACCTGCCAGAATGAAACCAACACACTGGCACTGATTTGCTTATGAAAGTAAAACCAAAACAAGACATAACAAATGAGATTTTTAGGGTATCTTACAACTCTGATTTTATTTATACTTCCTTAGACATAATCAAGCAATACATTCATTTGCTGAACATTCCTTTTGAGCTAGTTTAGCCCTTAATGCTCCCGCTGAAATGTTTAAGTAGCACTCAAGACAAAAAGTGGACTTCAACTTTCTGTGAACATTCTTACTACTGGCAAAGGCAAATTCTCACAGCAATTGAAGAAACTTGCTTCTGTTGCTGTGTGAAAATTTTTGACAACCTGGTTCTGAGGAACCACTGACCAGAAACACACAGAGCAACTGGCCTCACTTGCTTCCGGAGAAAGAGAATCTGTTTGTCACCCATACCACGATTCCCTGCTATTTCAGCTTGCCTTGATTTCCACCTTCTTAAAGTGAAAGAAATGTCTACAACACTTTTTTTAATTTTAAAAAACATCCTAAATAAAAAGGTGGGCCTATCCTGGACAACACCACAGAACTTACTATCCATAAATCAAAACTGGGAATAAGAAGGGTTAGGCTCACCCTCCTTTCACAGACATTAATTTATTTTCACAATATTGCTGGAAGATGAGAATTTATTATTCCCTTCATTTTACAGATGGCGACTTAAGTTCACAGAAATAATGAGGTCAAGAGTTTGACCAATTTGCCATACTCATAATACATTACAGACTTGATTTTTCAGATTATTTCACATTAGATAGTACTTTATACTTGGTGAGGCCCTAGTTACTAGTGACTTCAGTTTCAACTTCTGCAAGCAACTCCTCTTCCCTACCACTGCAAAAGGAAAAAGATAAAACATCCTCAAAGCATCCTCAAGTGAGGAAAACACTTGGCAAATGCTCATAAAAAGCCTGTATCTTACATGAATTCCAAAACGGACTCAAAATCGGTAATTTTCAGGGACAGTACTCAACTTTCTTCAGCATGGGACCCTCTTTTTTCTTCCTGCAACCTCCTCCTAAGTTAGAGAACTTATTTCAACTTCTGCAATAGGACTCCTCTTGGAGCAGTACCCTGGACTGCACAATTGCAATTTATCCCCAGAGATCCATTCCGTTCATTATTTAAAGTGGAGTCCCAACCAAAAACCATCAACTCGTGATCCCATTCTTCTATCTGCAGAAGGGCAAACGAGTGGCGCTACTCTAATATATGGCAGACAGCATTTCTGACACAGCAGAACATAAAGGTTAGTGACACTGTAGTACACAGCAAGAAGGTGTGCAAATACAGACAAGAACTTGCTTCACTTCTTTTGCAACACACTCCCATCTCCTTCCTTTACTTTCTCTAAAGTTTCCAGTCTTAAATAGATTCCGAGATCCTCCCACTGCAAATGTCACTCTGCACATCAAGATGATGAAAAAATGAAAGCAGCTTCTTGATATCAGACTTCTAAACTCATACGGAATTAATTACTGTTTACGTCTTGCCAAGGCACTGAAAAACCATAAAAACTAACATTTTGTCAAAATATCCTTGCAGGTGCTATGCCAAACAATCTAGTCTTCCTTGGCATGTAAGAGCTAAGAATTATTAACAGAACATGACAGAGGAAAAGAATTAAAAGGATCCCAGCTATCTATAAATGACCTTCAATATTCTTCCACATAGATAACTGAACATAGAAGAACTAAAGAAAATGAGCGTGCTAGGCTCTACTCTACTTTAATGCCTCACAGTAATATACTAAATATTAAAGTCCAAGTATCCAAAAAAGGTCATTTTCAAAGGACGGGACACTGTCAAAGAATCAGTTAGATTCATGGACCCAAAACCTGGGTAAACCCATCGGCATCAAGCCCCATTCAAAAGAAGACACCAAGAGAGTGCCTCCAAAGACCCTGTAAGATGCTGAGAAAAGGCATGAAACAAAAGAAGTAGGGAGAGGATGAATTCTTTCCCAGTTGACTCCTGACCGTCTCCTAGGACACTGAACTCCTTCCTGACTTTAAAAAGAAAAAAAATTAAACAAAAATGATGCTATGGGAATTAACTTATTACATAATGTCATTTAAGGTGAAAAACAATGTTGACAAACATGGCCTAAACTGACAGGATGCTACAACCCTGAAAACAGTGGGGAAGATGGTGCTTTGCAACAGGGATCTCAAAAGAAGATTTGATATAAACAGACAGCTGAAACGGGGAAGCACTGAATGAGAAGGTACCTGAAGGAACAAAAAGTAAGATCAAATACTATAATTTCTTCACTTTTTTTTTTTTTTTAACAGAAATAGCTTCTCAATTCTGAAATCCTAAATGTTAGTCGTTTAGTAAAAGAAATACACAGGGCCAAGGGACTGTCTTCATAATACGTACTGTCTAATTTACACCTTAATCATACCGATATTTATATTCAGGATGAACTTTCAGAACAGAAGCCCTACCAACTTAAGATTACAGAATTATCCATTATTTCAGAGAAGCATTTGAAGGGCTGCAGGCTTGCTTAATAGTGAAGCATGTGGACTGAATACATTTGTTACAAATGAACTTGCAAAACCATAGTCTTAAGTAATTAATAATTTTCACAACAGGATTGGAAAAATGCTAGTTTTTCTAGAAAAGCATAAAACACTAGGACATTTGATATCATAATGACATACCAGATTGTTCAAGAAAGGCAGAATCTTCATCAATAAGCCAGTACTATCTTGCTGTTAAAAAAAAGGCAGATCATTCTATCACTAGAATATTTCTCTATTTTCTCATATAATTTCCTCTTAATACCCAAGGAAAGTGCTGCATTCAAAGCATTTAAATTAATATTTTATGAAAACACTAATTTTAAATGAAACAGCTTAAAATACCGAAGCTGAAAGTTTGTGGAACTTGTATAACATAAACCAGATGACATTTTTATCAGAGAACAGTTGGGAATTATTTAAAAGCAGAAAATCCCCCCTGATTCCAAGAGACTTGTGTTGAAGCTTCTTTTTATGCGTATAGGTACACATCCCCTAGCCCAAATTGGGAGGGACAAGATGTAAGAAACGTACATTTAAGAATAGGGTTAACTCCTGGCATTAACAACAAACAGAAACAAACAAAAAAAAGCATTCCCCCTCCCCAAAATGGTGATAGAACTGCCTTCCAGAAGTCAGATGTTGACTCCCATTTCAGTTGGGCAGGAATGGCTCCCACAGCGACAAGGGGCATCACTCCTTCTGAACCACATATACCATTTCTAGAGCATTCCTCCATGTGGGCCAGTAAGGAACTGTAACCACTGCCAGAATTCAAGATGAATCCAAAGGATGTTTGTCAGTATTGTCTTATTCTCAAGTGCATTCCTCTACCCTCAGATTAACCCTTTGTCTTTTCATGGAAGATATTAGCATTATTGTTTTTACATATGGCTGGCTGTTCTGCAAGGAAGCACTGGAAAGAAACAAACAGAATGATGAAAGTAGAAATACAACTGGTTGAATAATTGTTTTTATCCTTGATAGGAACTCTGCAAGATCAAAAATATCATAAGTTTCTTTTCAGATGTTATCAATATTCAAACGATAATTTCTGAAGAAATGCTCTTATTAGTATTTATGCTTTAGCTGCTTTTCTTATTTCTCCTTCAGCAGTAGAAAATAAGGTCGTTTCACTTTCAGTTTCTCACTCACAAGCTTACTCTGAGTTGCAGGCACTGGAAGAGACTTTCTTCAACTAAGTTCCAGTACAAACAATGTAGAAAAGACATTCGTGTATTCGCCTTTTCCTTCTTTTTTTTAAAAAAAAAAAAAACAGAAACTGCATTTTTAATAAACGAGATGAAGTGCAAAGAAGTCTTATTTATGTAATCAGTTAATTAGTCATTTAAATAAAAAAAAAAATCATTAAGAATCTGTATAGCAGAACTTAGTAGAATGCACCACAGCTTTACAAGACTACCACACACAGGCAGTACGAGAAGAATGCATCCTCTGATTATTAAAAATGAAATTAGTCAGGAAAAGCACATTACCTACAACAGCTGAAAAACATTTCTATTTCACATTTGAACGAAGAAGTTTGACAGTTTTACAATTTATCAAGCCTTCAGCAACAGGTTCAGCATAGAATCCCAGCAGACTAACTAAAATTAGAACTTCGTAACATTTTACTCACACTGCCAGGGCGAATTCCAGGTTCAACTGGTCATGCCTATAAGCAATCTGCTCTAGTTGACCCTGCTCTGGGCAGGGGGGTGGACTAGATGACCTCCAGAGGCGCTTTCTAATCTCAACGAGTCTATGATTCTGTTCCATGAATTAAAAATGCAGATGTTCTTTACCTCAGCGGCAGCATGTCTACTAGCAGTTCTCTCCTCCTGCTGATATGTTCAGCATATGAAAAGGTTTAAGTCGTCTGTATTCTCCCACAACTTATACTATGTAGTCAGGACAGCATTTATTCCAACAAAGACTTACACAGGTGGCTAGAAGAACCTGTGCAGCTTGTGAGTACTGATGTCAGACTCAAGTTAAATCACATCATTAAGACAGCTGCATAGAATACAAACATCATATTCTTACTGAGGAACATACCTAGCTGTAGAAATAAACATTTACATGGAAAAACAATCTCATCTCTTTACTCTGAGAATCAGACATACATAAGCTTCCAGAGTGCCCGAAGGGATCTCCCTTTATTCTGGATAGCCTCTCAAAATAAAGGAGATTCTTTTCTTTCCCAGAATAGGTTTCCTCTTTATAGGATCAAGAAAGAGTAATGCTTGCCCAAGAACTCTGGCTCTCAGGAGTCAAAGACACTTACTGCAAAATCCATTAGTCCTTCCTTTTAATCTACAAGTCTAAAAACCTTGTATGTTCACAGGTGCTTCCTCTTGAGTCTTTTTTAAGATGAGCTACGGGTTCAAAGGAAGCACGTGCACAGATGTTTAGCATAATATGATACTCCCATTAGGCTAAATGGAGAAGTGGAGTTGTAAGCTTCAGTTTTGATCTACTGGTTATTCCTTAAAGATGTAACTAAGTAGATCTTTGTCAACTAAGAAAGACTATTCCATTAGCACAGAGCCTACCAAAGCAGTACTTTGCCAAACTTCAGATAAGCAAGCCTATTGCCAATTAAGTTGAAATTCCTTCTACAGGAATCTACATCCCCTCTGGAAACCTTCTAAAGGTCTCCAAGACAAGAGATTTCAAATCTACTCTAAACACTATTACTAGAAACTCAGTAATTTCTATTTAAATCTTCATAAGCTAATGATAATTTGCCAACCTAAAAACAAGAAAACCCACAACTTATCTACAGCACTGCCAGAAGGAACATAACCTAAAAGCACGCAAAGGCCCTTCACAGGCTAAAAGCAGATGAACTGCCAACACCTACTCACAGTCCTTCAACTTTAGCAGGATTCACCATGGGTAGAACAGCATGCTTGAGTGCTATCGTTCATGAGCAAGACCTAAAACAGTAGATGCAGGAAAAAAAAACAAGTTTCTGACTCTGCCTAGGCTTACTTACAGGTCCCCAACTGGATAACTGAGGTTTTTGTCCTGGCTAAATTGTGAAGACACACAAAATATTCAACGGTCTTTATTGCCACCTCTTGGCCATCACCACATATCACAAAAGTAACAGAACAAAATCACATGCCAGTTCCTTTACGGAAATAATTTTTCTTTGGGGGAAAAGAGCTAGTGAGGTAACAGATGGAATGGAAACAGAGAACAGAGAATAACCTGAATACTGTCTGCATACAAGTATAACTATTTAGAGCTGTAAAACTACAGTGAGTACTGCAATTAACCTTCATTAATGTTTTACTACATCATCTGGAGAATCGAAGGGACTGGAAAGCAAAGAACCAGTAATTTTCAAGACAAAAGACATTTTTTTTTATTTATTTAAAAACGGTAATACAGTTGTCAAGACACCTGTCCCTTCTTGAAGTCAGAAGACAAATTGATTAGCATTGCTCACTCTAGAAAGAGAGTATCACTAATGATCTTTCCATTTTCCCTTTCTCAGTAAACTAGTAGCAAGAACTCAGATTAGTAGGTTGCTGAATAGTGTAGAACACCACAGAAAGCTGATTTCTCTCAGTTAGCGTTCTTTGTTGCACACAATCCTGAAGCGAACATAAACAAGAGGAAGATATTTCCACAAACTGGTTAAGGAAGCTATCTATCTATCAGAGCTTGAAGGGGTTGAAAAGCCAGACACCTATTAAGTAGGACTAATACAAAAGGCTTTGAAAGAGAAAGGAAACTATAAGAAACGTCTTCATGTAAGTAAGTTAATTTCTGCTGCCATGAAGCAATGGAACTTTCTAAGATTTTTAGCACAACAATACTCCTGGAAATGCAAAGTGTTATTTGGTTTCTGTTGCATTTCATACATTCTGAAGCTCAGAGAGGGGAAAAAAGTGCTTTATACCTCTGATGTCTTCCAGCTTCATGAATGCAAGACATAGAACAAGAAGAAAGGCGTTCCAATACTCTTCATCTCCACCAGGCTACTGGCAAGTAGAAAGCACATGACAGGGGCAGGGAGGAAAATACCTCAAGTCTTCCTCGTCAGCTTGCATTTTTACTTTTTGCCTCTAATATAGATTGTAATTGTGTCTCTAACATTGCTAATGGCTTTTCTTAGCATAACCCAGTGTGAAACCAATCCTCTTGTGACATTATCACTACCTAGAGCACTCTGAGTAGCAGCCATGAAACTGAGGAGAGCTTATTCATTTGTTGCTTGCTAAAGATAAAAGCAGATATAAGGACGCTTCGTCAGATCCAGGGAGATAACCCAAAATAAGCCAAGGCAAAGTCATACTCTCAAGAGCTTAAAGTCTCTCTTTAAATGAATATTAAGGTTTTATGCAAGGTGGCAATAAAGATCCTCAACTGCATAGATAACATACAAAGTATGGTTCCATAAGCTTATGGAGGAAGTTTCTAAAACTTCTCTAGGTTCTGGAATAATAATGAACCAGTAAGAAAAAAACTAAAGATGTTAGCAGGGCTCTGACTTCTGTTATTCTGTTAATAAAACTATTCAGTGTCATAACACAAAATGCAAGATAGAGTTTGTGCTAATATTTATTTCATACCATCTGTCGCTAGAGTCTAAGTAGAGTCTAATGATGTAGTTTAAAAAAAAAAAAAGTCTGATCTGGAGACTAAATGACCAATCAACATTTATACTACTCCATCTGCAATAGAACATGGAAGAGAAGAAACACCAAACATTCATGCCCAGCCCACCTCTTCATAAGGTAAGATCAAATTTGTCAAAAGGAAGTTGTTCTGAGTGTGCATATTAACAGTGTGGTAGCAAGTTAATCATTACATACTTGTGATCAATAGTTTTTTCCAGTTTTAAAGAGGACCAACTGCACTAGTCTTCCAGACAATTTCATCAGTAAATCAGTACAACAAATACAATTTGTTTTCATATATCTGCATACCCAATATTGAGGAAGAAGTTCTAGGTTCTAGCTCAGCCATTTCTAGGTGCCAATATTCCGCTAAAAAGGATATCCAGGACTTTTCCATCTAGTTAAGTTAAAGCTGCAACGGTTTATGGGTTTTGTAGCAATTTAAACAGACACCTAATGGTGCAAAGAAGCTGCTGCTTGAGACTATGACTGATGACCTCTAATTTAATAAACATAAGCATTCCATTTTCAGTTTGTGCTTTTAATCCTAAGGTAAGTGGTAACATAGTAGTACCCCCTGCAACTAATGCCAAACAAACATTGAAGCTTCACAGAAGCACTCATTCAGCCTGCTTAGTAAAAGACCTTTTCCTCAAAGAAGTTACCTATTGTGCAAGCCTGCTGGAAGAACTTAAATGAACTTAAGTTTGTTGCACAGAACTTGCTTTCTTACACAACATCTGTCCTAAGCTTTGCTGTTTGTAGTATTCAGAGTTCACAAATAATTTCGAATAATCCTCTAGGTGGGAGAAGAACACACAAAGAAATGTCAATGGAAAGGCAGAAATTCTTATATCTGAAAGACTGAGCTGTCATCTTTGCGAAAGAACCAAAGGCTCTCTGATCAACTGTTTGCACTCAATGATTACTAGAGAAAAGCCAGGACATCAGAAAGGGGACTCACATACCATACAACACACACCTGACATCACCACAAGAATGCCACCATAGTCCTCTGGGTGCTGAGAAAAATATTGACACTCTTTGACATTTTAGCTTACAAGACACATACAGGAAAGCAGAAGCATTAAAGGGGGGGGGGGGGGGGGGGGGGGGGGAGGAGGAGGGGGGGAAGGACACAGTCAATGGGTTTACCATTACCTTCCTAATGAAGTATTCTGCTATACCTCAAACCCTGCAATTTTATTTAAACAGTTTCTCAAGCTTGCGCAGAAACCTACTGAATTCACACAGGGTGAGATTAAGGTCCCCAGCTCATCAAGTCACAAGGTTAGCTGAGAGTCTGAGTTTCCATCTAAAGAATAAAGAAAAGCAAGTGACACCCAACATCTGCACAAGCCTCAAATAATAAAAACAGGTGAAATGCCCTGATGTCTCACATCATTCTGAAGATCTATTACTCTGGGGACTCTCACCCACTGAACTACAGCAGAGGATTACAGTGGAAGAAGGAAAGAAAGCACAGGATGCTTAGCTCTTTGCAGCTGCACAGCACCTGCGGGTAGCTCACTATTGCCCTAGAGTAACCTAGACGTGAGGACCTAGAGTAAACTAAGATGCGAGGACAACCAAGCTGCCATCAACTTGCATACAGAAAACCACCCAAAGCCTTGCTGCTTCAAAACTAGAGAGTAGAAGTGACCCCCCACCTCCAAATCATGACACGTCAATAACAGTGAATTATTTTAATAAAAGTTAATGATTTCTTATAGACATGATGATCTCACCCTCTCCTAGCGTTCCAAGATTAAACATTTCTTTCCTGGAACATAAGTACATTTGGACTGTGCTACATCTGTCTGATAGCTTTTTGTTCCTACAAGCATCACAACTTACTCAGTTGTCTTCATTAAAGCACTGTTTTATCGCATTAACTATCTTGTAATTCAGAGGTATAATTCAGATTTTCCTCCACATCACATGGCCCGCAGAAGAAAGGCACAGAACACAGCGACAGCGTCCAGGCAATTTCCACAAGACCTCTAGCTGATAATACTGATATCAAACTACTCATTTTATTTGGGAGTTTAAATTTGAAAAAAAAATCCTTTCATTTCTTATCAGCTACCGAGCCCTTAAATAATAATAATTAAAAAAAAGAATATTAGCACTGGTACCTAGAGAGTCAGGCTAGAACTAGTATGAAGAACTGTGCAACTGAGCCTGGCATTCTCTCATTTCTCGTCCTTCCTTTGTTGCCTAGTGTCACCTGTGCTGTGCGAGTTACTGTGCTCCACCTCAGCGGCGGCTGCCTTGTACTGGCAGACCAGCCAGATGAACGCATTCTTCTGCAAAACAACCGGGCACCCTTTAGCATTTAACGGAAGACGCCAGAAACGCCTCACCCGCTCGCCCCAGGTCTCCATTTGACGAGGGCAGGCTACCCCGAC
>NW_009193156.1:0-35172 GCF_000690835.1 Fulmarus glacialis
ACACAGGAATCAAAAATATGTTAAGCAAGTTTGCTGCTGATACTAAACTAGAAGGAGCTGTGGACTCCCTTGAGGGCAGAGAGGCCTTACAGAGAGCTCTGGATAGACTGGAGAGCCGGGCAATCAGCAAGTGCCGGATTCTCCACCTGGGACAGGGTAATCCTGGTTATACGTACAAATTGGAGGATGGGAGCCTGGAGGGCAGCCCCGCAGAAAGAGATCTGGGGGTTTGGGTTGATGGCAAGTTGAATGTGAGTCAACAGTGTGCCCTGGAAGCCAAAACGGCCAACTGTGTCCTGGGATGCATCAAGCACAGCACAGCTAGCCGGTCGAGGGAGGTGATTGTCCCACTCTACACTGCACTGGTGCGACCCCACCTGGAGTACTGTGTACAGTTTTCGGGTGCCTCAATATAAGAAGGACATCAAACTATTAGAGTGTGTCCAGAGGAGGGCGACCAAGATGGTGAAAGGTCTCCAGGGCAAGACTTATGAGGAGCAGCTGAGGTCACTTGGCTTGTTCAGCTTGGAGAAGAGAAGGCTGAGGGGTCTACAACAGTCTACAACTTCTTCAAGGGGGGCAGTGGAAGGGGAGATGCTGATCTCCTCTCTCTGGTGACCAGTGCTAGAACACGAGGAAATAGAATGAAGCTGCATCCGGGGAAGGTCAACATCCTCAAGGGGGGCAGCGGAGGGGGAGGTGCTGATCTCCTCTCTCTGGGACCAGCAATAGGACACGAGGAAATGGAATGAAGCTGCATCAGGGGAAGTTCAGATTGGACATTGGGAAAAGGTTCTTCACTGAGAGGGTGGTCGGTCACTGGAACAGGCTCCCCAGGGAAGTGGTCACGGCACCAAGCCTGTCAGAGTTCAAGGAGCATCTGGATGATGCTCTTAGTCATATGGTTTACTTTTAGGTAGTCCTGCGAGGGACAGGGAGTTGTACTCGATGATCCCTATGGGTCCATTCCAACTTGAGATATTCTATGATTTTATGATTGCAGGAACAGTGACTTTCCATTTATGGACACTAAAATTACAAGGGACCAGTGGTATCAGTTGAATGTTTATAAGTCCATGGGGCCTGATGGGGATTCATCCCAGAGTACTCGAGGAGTTAGCAGATGTTAGAGCAGGACCACTCTCAATTATCTACCAAAGGTCTTGGGAGTCTGGGGAGATCCCTGCTAACTGGAAGCTAGCTAACATTATTCCAATTTACAAGAAGGGCAAGAGGGAAGACCCAGGAAACTACAGACCTGTTAGCCTAACTTCAATACCTGGAAAAATGGTGGAGAGGATCATACTGGGTACTATTGAAAGGCATTTATAGGACAATGCAATCATTAGGCACAGTCAACATGAGCTCACAAAGAGAAAGTCCTAACTAATTTGATATCCTTCTATGCTAAGGTCACCTGCCTAGTAGAAGAAAGGAAGATGGTGGATGTAGTTTTTCTGGATTTTAGTAAGGCTTTTGATACTGGCCCTCACAGTATCCTTCTGGACAAGTTGTCCAACTGTGAGATGAATGGGTACACACGGCGCTGAGTGCAGAACTCGCTGAAATGCAAGGCTCAAACGGTTGTGGTGAATGGTGCTACATCTGGCTGGTGACAGGACACCAGCAGTGTTCCTCAGGGCTCAATTCTAGGGCCAGTTCTGTTCAATACTTTTATCAATGATCTGGATGAAGGAGTTGAATGAACCATTAGCAAGTTTGCTGACGATACTAAACTGGGAGGTGCTCTTGACTCTTTCAAGGGACAAGAGGCCTCGCAGAGGGATCTAGATAGATTGCAACATTGGGCAATTGTCAATGGCATGAAATTTAACAAGACCAAATGCCAGATTCTGCATCTGGGATGGAGTAAGTCAGACATATGTCTAGTCAATCCTCTTGACTAGATTGCAAGAGGAGTGGCTGGAGAGCAGCCCCGCAGAAAGGGATCTGGGGGTGCTGGTTGACAGCAGGCTCAATGAGTCAGCAATGTGCCCTGGCAGCCAAGAGGGCAAACCACATCCTGGGGTGCATTAAACACAGCGTAACTAGTTGGTCAAAAGAGGTGATTATCCAGCTGTCTTCAGCGTTGGTGCAGCCTCACCTTGAAGACTGTGTGCAGTTCTGGGCCCCACAGTTTAAGAAGGATGGGAAGGTACTTGAATGTGTCCAGAGGAGGGCAACAAAGCTGGTGAAAGGGCTGGAAGGCATGTCCTATGACGAGCTGCCGAGGACTTTGGGCTTGTCTAGTTTGGAGAAAAGAAGGCTGAGGGGCAACCTCTTTTCTCTCTACAGATTCCTGAGGAGGGGAAGTAGAGAGGGAGGTCCTGGTCTCTTCTCCCTCATATGAAGTGATAGGACACATGGGAATGGTTCAAAGCTGCACCAAGGGAGGTTTAGACTGGACATTAGGAAACATTTATTTACCAAGAGGGCGGTCAAACACTGGAACAGGCTTCCTGGAGAGGTGGTTGATGCCTCATGCCTGTCAGTGTTTAAGAGGCTTTTGGACAATGCCCTTAATAACATGCTTTAACTTTTGGAGAACCCTGAATTGGTCAGGCAGTTGGACTAGATGATCATTGTAGGTCCCTTCCAACTGGAACTATCCTATCCTATCCTATCCTATCCTATCCTACTCCGTTCTACTCTGTTCTAAATTGAAAAATCAAGCACTGAAAAAATTTTGACTAGAATAAAGGTACCCACTACAACCCTAATTCAGTTCTGTTGTATGTATGCCTTGTAATGTATTACCTCTATTCTCCTTAGGATCCCTGTCTCCACAAGATTACTGTATTTTACACATCTCTTCAATACTTTGCATTCTCCTCATTGTCCACCGCCTGGCCTCCTCCCTCTGGCTCTCTTCTTTACTTTCTCCATAAGACTGAAAGCCTGGTCTGGAGAAGGCATTCTTAATTTCCCCATAAGCGTTTCTACAACATTTATCACTAGAGTGTGTTACTGCTTCATAAACATTAATAAATTCAATTTCACATATAGGTACTGTCACCATTTTAGAGAGAGAACTGAGACACCAAGGGACTGAGATTAAAAAATCTCTGGTTGGAATACCTATGACCTCGTTTTTCATAGTATTAGCATTAATGGATCTTCATATATTCACAGCACAGCAAATCAACTTTAATTACATCTGTGAACAGTCAATATTGATGTAACTGAGGTGCAACATATTCAGACTATTATGAACATGCACCTTTAGAAAGTATAGTTGAAGTGATTCATCAAATACAATGAAACTCAATGGCAGAGTTTCAGAACAGACAGAATCTAGTTTCCAAACAAACATTCACCTCCTGTAAATGTAACATCAGCCTTCATGTATTTCAGCTTTTGAAATAAATGAAGCATGACTTTGTACAGGCAACAGTCTCCCCTCTCCTGTTGCCACTCTCCTCCTCTGTTGCGTGTTTCCTTTATGGTCTTGCCTCCTTTCACTCTTTGTGTCCATGCTCACCCATTCCCTGTGTAATTACATGACATGTGTTTGTCATGTAATCTTAGCATCACAAAATTCCTTGCTTTTAACCATATCTCCTGTTGTCTTCTGCTTTTTTCTTCTCTGCTTCCTTTCTTGCCTTCAACAATCCTTTTAGGAATATTTATTAGTATTCTAATTTGCTGACCAAATCTCAGGCCAAATTTACTCTGTGCTTGAGCCAGTAAAGAAAGTATGTACAAAAACTGGGATTTAGATGGCATTTAGGTGTCTGATTCAAATTCTGGACCTGGATGAAGCTAAAATGCAAAGGGCCTTTACTGTTCTACTTTCCTGTTTTTCTGGGCTATATATTGTGCTGTAGACGTGGGCCCAGCTGATCATAGAAGTGATATATGGCAAAAAGCAGGGAAGTTGCTGGGACTTTTTCTGTGTTAAGGAGTGCTGAATAATGTTGGGTCATGCTGACATTAACAGGTTAGTGAAAAGAAAAGGCTTGCAGTTCAAAGGAATTATCTGTACTTGATGAAAACCATATATAAATACATACATACATACATACATACACAAATGCATACACACAATTGCAGTTTAAAATATCCTTTCAAGTCAGGATGTTACCAAACATTGCAGGTATGCCCATGACAAAAGCATAGCAAGACTACTGATTAATGTGTATATATATATCAGACAAATTATGTTGTCAATTAGCAAATTGAGCAATGTATAACAATGTAATTATATAAGAAGGAAGTTAGTCAAATTCAGATTTTAGAACCTGGACAGTTATTACAGCTCTTGGCTGCAGTTTGGCTGGTAATAAGCAATTTTACTCCATTTTGCTAATTGCCATACTGTCTGAAGTCAGGAAACCTGAGTGGCAATTCTTACAGAATATCTAGTTGTGGCTGAAGAAATGAAGGATTTATATTGATGGGAGGGGTAGACCTTGGTAGAAAAATAACCTAAAAAACAGTCACTCAAAAATCAATAAAAATATAACTGTCAATGTCTTGACAGTATAGTGTAGCTTGAACTTAAGACTGATTGGAAGCCAAAAGATAAAATGTCCTCTACCAATGTCTCCAGGGACTGTATGTAGCATCTATGGCCACAGTGTGGACTCTAGCTCTTGAGATACTGTGAGAATGGGCTTCATACTGTTTCAGAGATCTTCTTCCCTTACAGTCCTTCCACTATTAGTTATATTGTCAGGATATTAAATAATTTAAAACCAACATACAGGCAACTCTATTACCTATATTCTCCAGCAGTGATGAAAAAAATCTTTTTCCGTTTCACTTTATTCTGGTTTATTCTTCCAATATCAGTTTTGGAAATTGAATGAAGAGGGGTTTTTTACCTAGTCTAGTCTTCAATCTACCTGACCCTTCCCTCAAGGGTTTAAGCTCATGATTACTTAAGGATTAGTATTGAAATATACTCTGTGACCCGTGTGTTTATCATTTAGAAAATGTGTCTGGTTTCAAAGTGGGAATTGATAACACATGAAACTGCCCTTAGCATCCGTGGCTGTTCCACTTCTTAATCAATAGTTAAATACCCAGTAAGAGAAGGACTTCTGTGCTCATAGGGCCAGGTGCCAACCCTGGATATTCATCCTTCAGTTTTAGACTTCTATCGAAGAAGTTAACACATATTTCTTGTTCATTTGGTTCCTGTAGAGACTTCAAGATCTTATTCTTAGGCCTCCATAAAATTATGAGTCAGAAATTGTTTGTAAGGAAACATTTTATAAGAATAACCATTTTCAAAGAAGCTCTACCAAGGACACAAAGTTTTTAGTAATAAAAAGTAAATAATACAAATAATAAAAAGCTAAAAGAGAAAAAAGAAACCACAAAAGAAATATAATCGATCAACCTTTGCAAAGATTTTGGGGTGGGCTTAAAGCCTGATGTTTACACATGATGACAGCAGAATTCATAGTAACAAATTATCACTGGACAATTCTTGCTAGGACAACAGTGGATCATTATTGAATTGTCAGTACAGAACAATAGTACTCACTAAGATAGAAATAAAAACCAGCACCTCATTCTTCTGTTTGTGTCAGGTTTCAGGGAGTTTCTTCCTTGAAATCTGGAGTTAACAATGCAGTTAAAATTAGTTAAACCTGTAACAAAAAAAAAGTATACCTACAAACACAATGGCAGGACACCCATGTTGATAATGCCATGTGTAAGCTCATTTTTGCAAGCAGTGTCAAATATTCAGCTGAAATTAGACCCATAACATGCATCTAAAGGAAAAGCGACAGAGGAAAAAAACCTATAGTACTATGGTCAGTTTCCATTTAGAAATCACAGTGCTATAGGGAAAGTAAAGTAGGAAAGCCAATACTTTTTGATTAGAAATAAAATGGATAGGGTCATGAAATGAAAGCTAAGGCTTGTATTTATTTAGACTAGTGCCAGTTTGGTTAAATGCAGGGTGTCTTTTTAATAGATTACACACTGCCTTTAGCTAATTTGAATTATATTAAGGCAATCAGCTCTTTACTGGGACATACAAGCAATAAAGTCAACAAGAGCTCCACAGCAGCAGTTATTTCCACTGACTTGAGAAGCTTGCTCTAGAAATATGCAGCTCTTTGAAGGCTTTGGTGATTTTCTATATCCACAGTCTGGTTTCTACAGAAATTACTGTTTTTCTGACATACTACATCTGAAATATAGCTTATATCAACTCTAAATTTACATATTCAAATGAATGTTGTCAGTGTAAATTTTAACATTGTGTATAATTGCTTACACTAAACTTTAAAAAATTCATTTCAGATAAAACATTTGGTTCATGGAGTCTATATTTTTTGAAGTACCGTGCAGTGCTCTTGGGTAATCAGGAGCCTGGCTTTATCCTTTTTCTGTAAGAAAAGAACTCCACTACAAAAAGTAGTTTATCATCACGTTGCTGCACTGCTTCAGTAATGAGTTAAAAACAGAAGTGGTATTCCTGGAAATACCAATGCCATGGAGTACAGCAGCCCAGGCTTTCATGGGAAGACTACTGTATTTAATTCTGTTTTACCTGCCAATTCTGACAAGAATAAAGATCAGGATGAGACAAAAGAAGCTAGCAAAAAGAAATTTTCATTTTAGCATGAGCAATCTCTACACAGCATGCGAAGATAGATCATATCACTATCACTGTATTCTAGACTGTCATGACTTTCAGTAAAAAAATAGTCAGCATTTAGAGGCAAAACTCTTGAAACAGATGTTTCTCTATCCTTATAATGTGACAGCAGATTTTTCACCTTGCTTTGGTCATTGAAAACTTCCGTGAATACTGTTTGGTAGGTCAGAAGATTATTTTGGCAACAATAGTAATGGCAACAAAAGGAGGTTACTCGAGGTCTTTTCAGCACTGTTGAATTGCATCTATAAACCAAAATAAATAGAGATTATATTTTGAATTAGAAAACAGAGGAATTTATTGCAATTATTTTGGTCAAGAGCTAAATTAAAACAATGGAACAAAAGAAATTATTCATAACAGCAGTAAGAAAAAGAAAGCTTGTTTAGTTATGCATGAAGAATGAAGCTGAAACGTGGCCAAAGGCACTGCTTTAGCAGACATGAAAGGAAGAAGGACAAGAAACTGCAAAATGGTGGAATGAGCAAATGTTATTAGCAGATACAGTAGGTTATGATCCATAGATGTTAAAGCAAGAGTAAAAGTAAATTGTTATTTATTTTATGAAGACTTCCATGAAATGCAAAATTACTTGCATTGCAACGTAAGTAATGCAGTACTAAAGTAATCTAAACCAAGACTGTAAGTAAAAAATGAAACACTGGAATCTTTAAATAAAATGTTATTTCCCCCACCCACCCAGGTTCCACCTCAGGAGTTTAGAGCAGCTCCTTCAACCATAGCAGCGGTTACTGTTACATAAGAAGTAAAAGTAATTTTCCATGAGCAGTGTCAAGTTTCCAGTGTCCCAGGTCTCTTTGAGGAAGGCAGCTAAAATCATAGGTTTCATTCAGAAATTATAAAGTCATTTCAGGGATCATTAAGGGGGCTTATAAGAAAGATGGGGACAGACTTTTTAGCAGGGCCTGTTGCGACAGAACAAGGGGGAATGGTTTTAAACTAAAAGAGGGTAGATTCAGACTAGATGTAAGGAAGAAATTTTTTACAATGAGGGTGCTGAAACACTGGAACAGGTTGCCCAGAGAGGTTGTAGATGCCCCATCCCTGGAAACATTCAAGGTCACGTTGGACAGGGCTCTGAGCAACCTGATCTAGTTGAAGATGTCCCTGCCCATGGCAGGGGGGTTGGACTAGATGACCTTTAAAGGTCCCTTCCAACCCAAACTATTCTATGATTCTATGATTTTTTATTGGCTTAAAAAAATAGCAGGTCAAATATCCTCAAAAGTGGCACATTATGGCATACGTACTTGGCACAATACAGTGCTCCAAAGATGCGCCTTTCTGCACAACACTGCGCTACACTATGTGTATATGTGAATTTGCCCCAGAAGAACTTCCAAACTTCACTCAGAATCATAGTAGCATGGGATAATTCAGACTAGAAGGGACCTCAAGAGGTCCGTAGTTCAACCTCCTGCTCAAAGCAGGGTCAGCTGTGAAATCAGACCAGGTTGCTCAGGGCTTTATCCAGTTAGGTCTTGAAAACCTCCAAGTATGGAGAGAGACTGCACAATCTCTCTGGGCAACCTGTTCCACTGCTTGAAACTACAGAAGCACGACAGATGTGAAAGCCAGACCATATGCTGATCTCCAATATGAGCTGCAATGAACCACTGTATGTATACAACTGTGAAAGACTGGTATATTATTAGCCTACTTCCCAGTGTGTTTCCATAAAAGAAAAAGGAAAAAGGAGGAGCTGAGTGCAGAAAAAAAGGCTGAAGGCATAGTCTATCTAACATAGATCTTATTTTATAGAGCAAAAAAGTTTAATTCATCAAAATTCTTCTCTGTATGTTGTGTTTGGATTGTTTAATGGTTTTGACTTGGGACAAGACTGGGAAAAGTATGGTATTTGGGCAGCTTGAATTCAGAGGACATTTTACATCAATTATATCACACGGAAAGTAAAAAAATACTGAAAATTTGCTATGTATGTGGTATATTCTTCTTTCAGGCTATTTTAAAACAGCCTTGCTTAAATCTGTACTTTTTACTTCATTTTTTATAAACTTACAAATTACAGTTTACACAATATGGATGCTCAAACTGAGGATTCAATTCCTGAATTACTTTTATTTGACCCTCAAAAATGAAGTGATATTAAAGTAATGGTTATCTTATGGTTTGCATTTCATTTAATATAATCTCAAAATAATATAACTTATATTGGTCATATCATGTCAGATGATTTAGAGTGAAAGACAGTTTTGAATATATTGAATGAGAGGAGTTATATACCTTCTCATAAAAAGACTGTGCAAAAGGAGAACTTCATTTTTACTATATTGCTTTTCTGTCTAGAGGGAGTTCTATATCTGCGATATATATTTTCGGAAACTCTGCTGTTTACTAAATTTATGGGCTAAAGAGAGTTGTACTACGTGTATATCCAGATTTATTGTCATCAGAGCTTTACACCACCCCAGGCAAAGAAAATATATGGTTTCTATGCATTAGCAATGCAATGTATGTAGTAAAAATATTCCAATACAAATTAGTAAATGAAGCTTTCTGATTTACAGACAATATGCTGTTGCACCTTTGTTTCATCCATGTTGTTTCAAGACACTGTGATTAACGCTATCTTCATAACAGGTATTGGTCACCTACCATGCACCAGTATTACCTGTTATCGTTAACTGTATAGAAAGGACAGGGATACTGGGGTTTTGTTGTTGGGTTTTTTCGCCCTCAAAATAATACAAGTAAAATGAGGGTGTAAGGCCATTTTTAGAAAGGCAGCAAAGCAATATGCACATAAAATATCTCACATAAAATATATTCAAATATCATCTAAACATAAACATACCTCAGCCTTACTGAAGAAGACAGAGCTGTGTCAGACCTCATAGGAATACCACTTGTTTTACACAGATGATCTGTGACCATGCAGGCTACAACTGTGGTGTCCTCAGTAGCAGTGTCCAGGTGCTGTCTAGACTTTGAAGTCTGAGTTCACGGACTAGCTGATTCCCCTCCGTAGGCCTCAGGGCTTCTCTGATGCACACCAGTTGCATCTACACTGTGCGTGGGTACGTACACGCCTGGCCATGCTACCTGTCTCACAAGCTATTCTCCTTTACTAAAACTTATCTCTACTACATCCACAGAAACATATAATGTCGCTTCATCAGCCAAAAGAGTTGGAGGGTATCTTGTGCCACCGATCTCTGCTAGACTTTTGAACTGACAACTATTTGTCTTGCAGAGTACAAAGTTGAGATATTGGGATGAGAATCCAAATTTCTTTATTCTACTCTACATCCAGACATCTTACTTTGTTATTTCATGATAAATAACAGTTTGGATTGAATATTGCTCACAGAATAGCATTATGTATTTTTAAAGAAAATTTATATATATGGTATTCTATTTAATTATTAACATTATAATTTGCCCATTTACTTACAGGCCAATTCTCTCCTCAAACACTGTTCCTGCAGAGGATTTTGGGGTCTATGTGTTTCAAGAGATCTCCATGAGGACATAAGCTATTCTCATGGCCTTTAATCAGTTTATTACTTACTGTTCATTTTACAATAGAAAAGATTTGGTTTCAAGATAATGTGCAAGAAGCAGAGAAGGATGCACATTTCTAAATATAATACTAAAATAATACATTTGTACTAAACTAGGTATCCTACGAGAGTTGACTAGAAGCTATGGTCTAGGAGAGAAAAACAGTCATTGGTTCACATTTTCCCTGAGTGGATTTAATTTGTGCTAGCTCTGTACCAAGAGTATCTTCTGGCTCTTTGCATTGCCTTAGCTGCTCCTATGCACTGGAAGTAGGTGGTTTCACTACTCTCTTCGCTACCAATGCTGTTTATCTACCCTCCATGTACTAGTGTGGGAGAGAGTATGCCAGCCCCATGGTGATGGTGGCCCCTTCAACTCCCTAGGCATGATGGGAGTAACCCATGTACACCTCATAATCTGCAAGGGCCATAGTGGGGGCACTCTGAGTTTTTATTTATCGGTCCTCTGATTCAATTCTTTGCTATTGGTGATGTAATGCTACCAAAATCCTAAAGCAAATAAAAAGCTTGGAATCTGATCCCGAAATAATTGCTGTCTCCAGCCACTGAAGATTCCCTACCTTACACAGAAGGAAGCCCTGAATGAGCAATTCAGCTCAGCATATTACAGAAACAAAGGAATGTGGCATCACTAAAATTAAAATGTACACATATCCTTACATAGTTTATTAAGTAAAAAATTATATTAATGGCTTATCTTACCTCAGAAAATAAATATGCCATATTATGAGGTTGCTAGTAAAAACTGTAGCTGTCAGGAATGTAAATCTTAACTATTCCCTGGAAAAATGTTCGAACTGATGTTATACAACAGTTCTAATAATGTTTGAAAACTGTGTGCGTGGAGATTCAGCAGATACGGAAGAAACTTAAGAAATACAAGGGATTCTACAGAATAATAATTTAGGTAAACTTTATACAGCCAAAACCAAATCCAACCCAGACACCAAATAAATTAAGTGTAAATATATCTAAATGTTAATGAAAGATTTTTCATGTGTGTTTGGGGAAAATAAGAAAAAAAAGTAACAAATATGCCTTTTATATGACAGGAGTCAAATTTAAAAAAAAAAAGAGAAAAAGATAGGACATCATACTATTACTGACAGTAATTCTATGCAGGTAACAAATGGTGAGGGAGAAGATCAGCCCTCTGAAGAGCAGTTGGGTACAAATTAGATTTTTGGAAAAACCTGAAAACGTTCCACATCACAGATTAATGTCTAAAGCAAACAGTCAGAGGAGACAGGAAAAGCTGGCCAATTGATTGAAAAAAACCTTAAACAATTGCTTGGAGTGCTGAGAAGAAAAGCTATCAGTAAACAGAAGCAACAAAGTGCGCATAAACAAGGACAACAGAAACTGCTGCCACATCTTCGGCTTTCTGTTATTGACCCCAGGGTTCCTTAGGTCCTATATGCATTCTTTCTGTGAAGTAGTGTATTTGATTTGAAAGATTTTAATGAAGAAACTCTTTCCTAAGCTTCTGTTATGTCTCCGTTTAAAACTGCTTTATAGCTGGCAACCCCAGTTCTCCCTTTCTCTCTCCGCACAATGGGACCACATCATTCCGGACAGCCTCCTGTGGAAGGTGTTTTCCTTATTTAACATATCCTAAGCTAACCGAAGACTAACAGATCTTCTTGGACATCTCTTCCAAGTTCATTTTCTCAGTTTAATTTAAACTCTTAAGACTCTACAGGGATTTGCAACATGTCGCATCATATAGCATACAATATAGCAACTGCATGTGCATGCTGAGAACATTACGGATCTTGTCACATCACCAGGTTTCTACAGAAGCTGTCTTTGACGTATTTGACATTACTTTTGACATTGTCAGACAGATTATTACTACTGATAATATTTTTGCTACTAATAGTAATTATTATTTAATACTTATTATAATTGTTAATAAGAAGAAGGTTTTTTGAAATTGCCTTTCAGGACCTGTTGTATTCCACCATGATCACAAGAGAGGATACAAATTGGAAATTTTTTCAGCAAATCCAAACTACAGCAATTTATAGAGGAATCTCATTTATGCTGCCACATAATGGATCAGTTTCAAAAGCAACAATCCCAAATTTAACTCTGCACCAACTTATATTACAAAATTCCTATCTGGATTCTTACATTGCTGGATCCTGGTGAAAGGCTTATGGATATATAAATAAGTATTGATTTTTTATATAGTTATTAGTCTATTAGCTGGATCATTGAGCTATGTTCTCTGTGCTATCCTGGCATTGTTTATTGAGTCTGTAACATCTTCAGATCTAAGTACGCTCTGGGATTCAGTGTTCGGCTTGTTATCATTTAAGCTTTAGGTGTTCTTTCTTTTTCTTATGTAAAAGGAAATATATTATATTTTACATAATGCCTGTTGAGAAATACAGTTTATTCTTGGAGATTACATTAACAAACAAGAAGGGTTTGTTTGTGTTTTCCTGATATACTGTTGCATGTAGAAAAGTGTATGCATTATTTTTAACAAGAGTGTGAAACAGCTATTCCCAAGTAATGAGAATTTGAAAGATGATTCTGTTTTAAATGTCCGTGTAAGTGATTCACATTCAGAAGAGCTCAGAATAAGCACCAGCTCTTAGACAAACTAATTTATTAACAAAGTTGGCTGAAAAACTAGCCCTATTGTTCTCATGCAGATTACACCAAATTATATTAATATAATTAAAACCTAAAATCGTGTTTATTAATTAATTTATTCTGTCAGCAATCAGGAAGATTGAATAGCTTCTCTAGTTCATAGGCCGAAAGCAATGTGAGATTATGTGCTGAATTAAGAGCGGTAACAACGTAAATTGCTAATACATTACCTATGCTTGCTTCTGGGGCTTGCAGCTAGAGCTAAGCATAAGCCAGATTCTGCTCTCTCCCTAGAGATTTTCTCTTAGAGAGAGATATGAATAAAGACAGAAAACATATTTCTATATATTTATCACAGTCTTTACACTCTTATTCTTTGAGTTATCCTCAGGAGCTGAAGAACCTCATTCCTTCTCAAAATATATAACCTTTGATGTGATTTCTAAAAGAAGAATCATGGCATATTTCACCACATATTTTACAAGGTTTTGAATATATATATTTATATTAATAAAGATAACAGAGACCTTCAAAGATATCAAAAGAGGTCAGGGCAATAATGGCCAAAAGTTGATATAAAGTCCACACAAAGCAAATAGAAATATGCATTTTTTAGATATTGTAAAATGAAGAAGAAGAAAAAAAAAAGACTAGGATTAATAAGAAGAGTAGAAGAGGATGAACTCTGATGATATCAAATACAGAAAACTGAAGCATAGGTTATATTAAAAAGAAATGTGATTACAAATCAGGGTCCCCTAAACTCTTTTATTAGGGTCTTGTTAAATTGTATTTTAACACTTAATAAAGAATTTGGAAACAAATCTAAAGTAAACCAGTCTACTCCTAATGGAATTTTTTCCACTAGTGGGGTGGTTAGTGATTAGAGCATCTCAATTCCACTTCCCCAGTATGTGTCCTCAGGTGGTTTACTTTTATGGCCAAGAGTTTATGGTACAGCATGTGAAAACTGTGGTTCCTGATTCAAATAAACATTATGATAATTTTGAGAATCTGCTCGCTCAAATGCAAAGACTCCAGAAAAGAGGTTGCAAATGAAGATTAAAGGACCTACTTCCTCTTCTCAGGTTCTGAGATAAGAGGAGAGGTAACAACAATCTTTTGAAATTTTTTTTCTTTAAATGTCTCTTCCCTAAGGGAAAGGGCTACTGCCGTTGTATAGCAAAGTATAAGGACAAACTACAGTGACTCCCGAGGCCGCACTGCCCTGTGCATTAAAAAATAACCTCACAAGCAACAATTCAGAGTTTATCCCTACCATACATGCACACGTGTGCTGGTGTATGATATCTAACTGAGAAAGTAATATATGTTTTTCCCATTTCCAGAAAGGAGGGAGAGATGCAAATGTACAAATTATTTCTGATTCACAGTTCTGAAAATGGTACTAGATCCCACAGTGTTGCATGGTTAACAAAAAAGCATATAAAAACTCTTAGTATTTTATCATCTTACTTCAATATTTTACACAGCATTTTATAAAATTTGTAAATATAAGCCTTGTAATGCATTTTAAGGTCCTGACTTATTATAGTGTTCTCTCATTTCAGTACAGTTTGGTTTTCCATTTTTTCCCCACTTTTGCCTCATTTGCTTGATCTTATCTCTCTAAGAATAACGGTACTATCTTAATTCAATTGCAATCGTTTGAAGTGAAAAACCGCTCATCATTAATCTTATAGTGACAGGCCCTATTGTAATTAAACTCCAAAGATATGTAATTCCTTATTAAGAGAGATTCTTTTACTGCTCAGCTCACAATTCAAATTTATCTGTTCTCAAACGCTTTGCCATTTCATGGTAGTAATTTGTCCCTTATATTACCTGAGTGTTTTAAATGTGTTGATTTTTGATGTTATGTTTATGCAGCTGTGAAATTAAATCATAAACGAAAAAGCCTTGTAGATAAGTAAAAGAAAAATACTGATTTATTACATTTGTGAACGACTCATACCATGAATAGGTTAAGAGATGGTTTTTATTACTGAGATTTTAAAAATATGCTCTAATAACGGTCATGCCAAGTATATATAGATCACCCTTGACACTTTGATATACTATTGCTGATAAGAAAAAGGTGTTTTTGTATAGCAGTGAACTTCTGAAAGAAAAGGTAAGAAACAGATAATTCAGTGGGCAAAGTACCTCATTGTTTTAAGCAATCTGCAGTACAACCCACGAGCAACAGATCTCCATGTTAAATAAAATAGGGGAGGTTATTTGATTCTTGAACACCAAGAGCTACGTAAGAAGTGCAATATTCTGACTTTTGAAGTTACCAGAATCTATAGTGCTTTATTTTGAAATTAACTTGTTTATTTTAAAAAATCGATGACAGAGTATATTTTCATCCTTTTTTTTTTCCTAGTATATGTAGGAAACATCGAAAAATGACTCCTCAGATTAATGTTTCATTATTTTTCCTTGCCAGTTTCTCTTATCTCTGTGGAAACAATGTGAAAACAAAGGTCATCAGCCTAGAAGATCAAGAAGCATGTAACCATTCTTTCTGATAAAGACAAACTGACCTTTTATGTTTTACATAAGGGTCATTAAATGTCAGGGCACTGAGGGCAATAATGGCCCTCAATGGCCCTATCCAGCCCCCCCTGGGGCCACTCCCACCCCTGTCCCATGGCCCAGGGCCCCATTTCAGCTCAACCCAGATCTGCCAATCCCTGTCCCAGTGATGCTGTAGGAGTGTCGCTCTCCAGTTCCACCACAGCAGGGCCCTGGCCCTGCTGAGCAGGGCCCAACCCAAAGGCTGACTTCCCTGTTCCCACAGAGGTGCCTGATGGTGTCTGGGGCTGCCCCCGGCTGCCCTCCCGGCCTGCCCTGCTCCCTGGCTGGGGGCCGTAGAACAGACCTTGGCTGGTGAGGCCCATGGGGATCCCCTGTGCCTCCTGCCACTCAGCTCCTTGCGGCACCCTGACATAATGCACTAATCTCATGAGGGTTTCTGTTCCTCCTTTCTTCATAGAAGCAAAGTTCTTCAAAGAGAACATTTCAAACAACTCCTCTATAACAGTGTTCTCAATCCCAATTATTTTCATTTCATGCACTAACAGAACAAAATCAGTGAACGAGGTGGAACTGCGTGTATTGGTTTGCCGCCTCACAACAGACCCCGATAAAGCTATGTGGTTGTCTAATCTTCAGGAGATCTGAGTAGCACACAAGAACTAACATCACTTACATTTCAAGGTGCTTTACAAGGCAGGTCAGATGCAACATCCCGTTTTTTGACAAACTGGAGTGTGAGTGTGCTATCTAGACTCCACTGTACTTAACTCAAACCTCACGTCTTGTTGGCCTGTATGTTACATCCACTCAGTCATATGTGTATCAGCAGAGTAGGCAGAAGCATGATAAGTGTGTGTGTAAAAAGGTAAACCTTCTTAAGTGGCACTTAAATCAACATTGACTTTGTAGGGCACTAGAACAGGAAGATGCCTGTAATGACTTGATTAGACTTCTAGCAGGTCAGAGCTATTCCTTTTTCAGATTTATTCTAGTTCATATGTGCCTTTCTCAATTAGATAATTTCTCTTATATTCCAAACTGGTGTACCTCAATTCTGAACATCACTTCCAACATTTTTACTTCCTGCTAATAAAGAAGTTCAGGATTTAAAGTACAGTACAGTCAACAATGGCTTTTCATTGGCAAATTATTCATGTGCCCTACCATCATGCTCTAAACACACCACAGGCCTGTAAAAAGGATTAGTATTAATGGAAGTAAAAACTTTTACAATATTTCACACCACTGTGATCTCAATTGGCAAAGCCTCCTAATTGGAGAGACAGTTAAAATGGCATTATATATAAACATGGCTTATTTAAGGCTGAGATGAGATAGTCTTACCCTCTGTAAATATGTGGTAGAGGTAAACAGTGAGGAAAAACAACCTCTTTTAAACTGCTTAGATATAAGCAGTTAAATACAGACTTGCCATTAATATATTGAGATTGCAAATTCAATTCAGATGAGATTCTGGGAACAGTTTTCTAATGGGAACAATGTCGTCAAAATATTCACGGAACTATTTTTTAAATCACCTCAGGAAAACAGGACAATAAGATAAAAGCTTTTTAATTTTCTTTCCATGGTTAGTATTTCCAAGTAGGACCAGCAGCTAATGTTAGTACTTCACTAGGAACTACATATGGGTTTTGGACTTTATATGCCCCTCAGAAGAGACAACAGATGAACTAAGGTTTTGAGGGCAATCATTTCTTATAAATTCTACTGACACATGAATATTAATTCCAATTTTCACTCCCAAGAAAGCATTTAAATGCATTAAAAGGCTTGAATTAACTCCGAAGTCCATGTGGCTGTTCAACTATTGGTATAGACCAAACCTGAATTCTGCAAACTGCACCAGGAAAAGAGTAAGTCTCTGAGAATTTAGAGATGAGACAGACTGAAATTCTCAAACAGATCTGCAGAACAGGGTTATCGTGTCCCCACAAATACCACCTCCCCAGTGCAATTATTATTTCTGCTCTTCCTGGACCTGGATTTTCTAACTCTCGCTGTGGTTCTATGCTAAATGACTACCGGAATGGATGTGTGTCGAGGGACCTGACAGCAATCAAAGTCTTTGCTAAAGGAGAAATTAAAACTCCTTAGCAAGGGAACAGCTGCAGACAGATCAAAGCAGTCACCTACACTGATCCATGTAGTCAGGCCTGAGTATATTAATGTGGGCTCCCCTGGCTGCAAATTCAGGAGCTAATGTATTGACTATGGCTTATCTGAGCTGAGGAAAGAGATCGGTTCAGAAGTCCATCTCATCTAACTTTAAATGTCTATAATGTCTGATCTAGTCACAGGTGGGCTACCTTTGCAATCAATAGAAAGAATATTTAGTTCCCAGTTGAACTCACCAGTGTTAAGGTATGATAAAATCTGTGCCCTAGTCTCTATTGATTATAGTGACTAGTTGAATACCAATTTAATTAATCTTGAGCATTCTGAACTGGCCTAGACAGTGTCTAGTGCTCTCTGTTGACTATATAACAAACTTCTGCTCCTAATGTAGCTGCTCTCATTTGTGCCAAAGTAGCTGAAGTAGCCACACAGTGACCAAAAAAAAAAAAAAAAAGAGTAACAACATGACAGTTTCTTGGGCATGAATTTCAATGGAATAGCAGACTTCAGAGTGTCAAGAAAGGAAATTGCCTTCTGTTAGAGGGCTTCTTACAAAACTAGGCTTACCTTTGCTAGTCTTCAGAATCAACAAAGTGCATTATATTCTTCTGAAGAACATTTGGGAGAAGGAAGCAAACAAACATGTTCTCAGTCACCTCTCTTGATTGGTTAGTTTCATTCTCAAGAAGTTACTTGTACTTAGTTTTGAGAATATAAACCAATATTCAGTAAATAAAAACAAAGAAAAAATACTGCCTTCCACTGAACTATTCAGTCTACACACTCTAAGAGTGTATATGCATCCTGGTGATTCTCTTTGCTATTGAGCTACAACTACTCAACTATTTTAAGTGATAACATAGATATGTTATATGAATAGGATTTAAATTGTAATATGATCTTTTTTCTCAAGGAGTTCTTGCTGTTGATGGAAGCAACATTTCACCCAGGGTTCCCCTTTCAGGGAAAAAAAAACATAATGGAGCTTAAACAAATTATATTCATTATCCTAAGAGATATACTCTTGCATTCAATTTCTTCCTTCTCGTTATCGTATCTTTCAACCTTCCCAGGTTAACACAGTCTATTCAATTACATTTTTCTTCTTTCTTGCCTATTACCTTGTAATATGACTATTAACCAGAAGATGAAGGTTCTTGAGCCTTTTCATAGCAACTACAGTACTGGGTTTAAGCAAAGAAAACATAATCAGAAAAGTTATATGTAAAACTGTGCCATAGGTGGTTGCTGTTTCATGTCTCATTTCTCATATATGCCAGCAGTTACAGTCACCCAGGCTCCCTTTCTGCAAGGGAGAGTCTGGACACCTGTAAAAGGTGTTTGGCATGATGAGAGGAGCCAGAAGCCAGTGGCAGATCATCACTTTGCATATCCCCCATGGTGTGCTGTTTGACAGCTAGTGCATTAGATATCCTTTTGCTTGGGCTCTGGCAGAAAGCCAGCCAGTTGCTATGCCTGCATGTTCATTAGCAAGTGCAGATACACGTGAATAACATGCAGAACATATACTTTTTGGACCTTTGGCCTAAAAAGAGTTGGCATCTAGAATGGAACAGTTCAGAACAAGAATATCAGGGCAGGTTTTCACAGTGCTTCAGATTATGTTGTACAAGAAAACAAGTATCTTACAATACTGCCTGTTCTGTAAGATCCTATTTACAAATTAAATGTTATATGCCCTTCTGGGTCATTTCTTTCTCTCTCATTTGTACATTTTCCAAGACAGCCACTGTGTGTGTTGTTTCTTTGTCAGCACTGCCACAAGCTGTGGTATGCCAACACCCTGCAGCTACTCATTCAATTGATTGTATAATAGCAGTGGGCCATTTCCTGCCACCCTTGCTATCATAGAAAAAGTCAAAGTCAAACACTCGCTTTCTAACATTTGAGTCGGAAGTGTGAAGTGAGCATCATATTAGAATAGCAAAAAATACTGAAAAGTGAAATCCCTGCAGAGATGGATTTATGTGACTCCACAGAAAATCAAAGCAAACTTTTTAAAAGCAAACATCACTTTCTTTCAGAAGGTATTCCAGTCCCACTTACTGAATAAACACCTGTTTTGACTGAAGCCAACCATGTATTTCCACTTGTTTTAATGCCCTCTTGATCTGAATAATAACTTCCCAATGTTCTGAGTTCTGAGTCTATTAAATGGCCACAGGTGTGTGGACCTTGTTTCTGAACTAAGAGCACGCTACAGCCAATGTGCTGCCCACTCATACTAGTCCTTCCCAGTTCCTTAGATGTGTTGCTAGTTTCTGTCCACCGTATGACACTGGGCTATAGGAAGCACTAGCTCCTTGGTTACAAATACAGGTTTACCAACAATTTTTCTTATCAATGGACTCTTTACACTTATGCATTAAAAGCAAGTTACAAAACAAACTAAAGGAATCCTAAATGCAAAAATCGCAGTCTGCTCTCACCCTGTGAGTCTTGAATTGGGTCTCAGTCTTTAGGCCAGGCAACCTCTCTGAATTTGGCCTGACTGACATGTTTCTAGAAGAATGTTCTCCTTTCCTTAGGGAAACATCCCTTCCAAATTTTTTTAATCACATACTACAAGAAATGGAGAGGATACAACAGCTTCAACATGGAAACATTCAAAGTCAAGAAATGGCTGACTAGAAGACACATTGAAGATTTGTTCAGTACTGACAACTGTCAGTAATTGCGCAGGCAGAGTAGGTATGGGTATCCAAAGGTCATCTTCAATATCTGGCCTACCTACAATGTGAACTGTGAACCTAAAAGTAGAGTCACAAGTGCAAATAAATACTCTCTCTAGAACATGCAGATTTTCCTGTGCCGAAATGTGCACAAGACTAGTTAGCACCAAGCTGAAATAAGCCAATTGTTCAGTCACTGACTAGTCAATTTTATGAGCAAACTCACCTGCTGCAATTTACACAGGTGGAAGGGAAGAAAAAAAAAACAATATGGCCACTATGGCATTGTGTTCTTTCACAGAACCACAGGCACAACCAACATGATCAAGGGCCATTGAACCCTTACATTCAAATGGATGCTGCAATCTGTAATGAAAGTGTAATCCTACTAAGTGTTGAAAAAAATAAGAGTTGAATTTGTAACTTCATATAAATTCACCTTAGAGTCTCAGCAGAATCTAACACACTGCTGCCAGTGTCTTAGAAGAAAATGCTTTTCACTTGGTTCATTCTTCTTTCCTCTTTTTCTTCTTCCTTCTTGCCTCCCTCCTTCCCATGCAGTCATGAATGAAGTGAGTAGACTGACAGGCAGTGTCTAGTCCCATGTCATAGTTTAACCTCGGCTGGCAACTAAGCACCACACAGCTGCTCGTTCACCCCCCCACAGTGGGATGGGGGAGAACTGGAAGGGTAAAAGTGAAAAAATTCATGTGTTGAGATAAAGACAGTTTAATAATTTTAAGTGGGGGGGAAAAGATAGAAAAGAAAACAATAAAGAGAGAAGAAACAAACAAACAAACAAAACCTAAGAAGAACAAGTGATGCAAAAGAAAACAATTAACACCAACTGACCAATGCTCAGCCAGTCCCGGAGCAACAGCAGCCCCCACCCACCTCCACCCCCCCAGCTTTAATGATGAGCACAACGTCATATGGTACGGAATATCAGTTGGGGACAGCTGTCCCCTCCCAGCTCCTTGTGCACCCCCAGCCTACTCGCTGGTGGGGCAGTCTGAGGAGCAGAAAAGGCCTTGACTCTGTGTAAGCACTGCTCAGCAATAACAAAAACATCCCTGTGTTATCAGCACTATTTTCAGCACAAATCCGAAACATAGCCCCATACAAGCTACTATGAAGAAATTTAACTCTATCCCAGCCGAAACCAGCACATCCAGCAAGAATCAAACAATCAGTGTGTCACCTGTTGCCTGCCTATTGGAGAACAGTGAAAAAATTAGTTCTCTATATGGCACTATGGTCAACACTGTTACAAAAAATGTTCATAATCAATTTATTTTGGAATGAAATGCCATCAGGTACTGTGATGCTTGCACTTTTGATGTATGCATTTTTAAATTGTGTCTTTCATCAACAATTATCAAAGTGTTTGGGTGTAATTATTTTAGCCATTTGATAATTGAGAAATTAAGAGATGGAATCACTAAAGGAATTAAGTGTCACAGTACTTGCATCTCGGGCTGCATATAAAATTTCCCTTAAACAACCATTAATGAAAAAAAAAAGAAAGGAAAAAAGAAAAAAAAAGAAAGAAAGAAACCAACCAAACAAAAAAACCCTGACAATGAACAGAAGTGACCTAAACCTACTCTTTGTTGCAGAATACCTTGTTTGGTCACAGAATTACTCTTCAGTTTAAAATGTTTTCTGTGTAGTAAAACTCACTCATTTTCTAGGGAAGCAAGAAAGGTCAATTTGAAGATGCTTTTCTGGAGAAAGGTTTAGAAAATAAGTTACCTCAAGCTTCATGAACGAATGGCCATAATCCTTTGTTTATTACCCAAAGGTTAGAACTAACAACTTACCCTTCTACATTGTGATAATGGGTTTTAGAAAGAACGTGGACATGGTTACACTTTGTAGTAGCTCTTCTGATAATGTGTATTTGATACGCTGTGAGAGTACTTAGCAAGTCTGAACCCTGACGTGACTGTGTCAGATCATGGATTCCAGCAGGGCACAGGCAGAAGATACTTGTCCAAAGTAAGGCAGTTCTGTTCATGTGCAGATGCAGAACTCTAAAGCTTTAGTGAAAATTGGGAGTAGGCTAAACAAGGATTTGCCTACTGCAATTCAGTGATCCTGGAATGGCTGCTAAGTAGTAATTAATAAGGTTACAGTTTTACACTAAACCACCTTTTTCCTTATTTCAGTAACGCAGGCTTCAGAATGTACAGACCTCAATTACTGCTAGTCATATTCAGCCATAATGCATTAAAATAGCTGATTGGCAAGAAGCTCTACTTTTTTTGGTATATGAAAAAGTAAAGAGCATTTTGTTCATGGTCTACATGACGTCTAGTCCAGTTTAAAAGGCACCTCATATTTAACTTTTTTTTATTTTCTAAATAAATACTCCCTTTATTTAAATATACCAAAAGAAGTATGTACAGTAGCACTATCTATTATTATCATATCATAGCTTATTTTAATTGTAAAAAATATATATAATTTGGCTTTCATATAGTATGTTCTTAAAGTTAATTTCATTCTAAATAGCTAATTTTTAGTAAATCATTCCCAACAGCCAAGGTGTTTAACAAACGTTATGTTCAAGTCATGTATCTCATGACATTTTTACATGTACAATTGCCCACTTGACAGCTCCAGTAATCTCACACAATTTTGAGTGCCTCAGATTAATTTACACTGTGTAGCTTGTGTTCTTAGTCCACTGTTGTCACAGAAGCTATCAGCAATGTTAACACTCTTCATTATTTAGAACCTACGCAAGGACTTTAAGTCCTCAACTGTGTGGTTAATTCCTTGACTGATCTAAAATCTTTATATTATTAAAAATTATTATTTAAAATTATTATTTAAAATCTTTATATTATTGTGACATGGAATGTTAGAAACTAAAATCTACCCAAGAAGGAACTAGCATAGTATTGTAAGCAGAGAATTTGTATTGCTATATAAAATGTGCATAAAATTGACATGTGCAAATCATTTTTTAGTATTAAGACTAAAGGTTTTTTTCTTTGTGAAAGCTTATGAACAGAAATGCTCAAGCTTTCTACCTGTACCCATAGAGATAATTCCACTTAAATCAAGGAGAATTATGTTTTACGAATCAACACAGAGCTGGGACCTGAAGCTCTAAGTAGAGCTTCAAAGATACAATATGACTCTTCCTATCTAAATACATCCAAACAGCACCTTCTTTTGCACTCTGACAAGTAGACTGACCTGAAAACAAAAGAATTTTATTTTAGTAAACACAGTTGTCATTTTTTAATTTGTTTTACCTCCATGAAGGGGAAAAACTAAAATATGTTCTCAAGAGTATTAAGGGAAACTGAGAGAGATTTACCCCCAAAAATAGCATTCAGTGACTGAGGACAGTCACTTTTAAAGTGCCAGGCCCAGGCTCAGCTACCTGCTGCAGCTCAAAGTAAGACATTTAAACCCAGGTCTCCTAATTTGCCCTGACCACAGAGGTAGGTATATCTTGATTTGTCAGGATTTCATTAGAAATTCTATCCTGGACCTGAAAGAAAATCTTCATGATGAAACTTTTATTGAAAAGATATACATTTCTGTAAAAAGCTTTGGTTTCACCAAGTCAACATTTTCTGATGAAAAATGTTTTGTCAAAATTATTCTCACCAGATGTTCCTGAAAGAGACAAGATGACAACTTATTATGACATTATTTAAAAGATACCTACTCTTTTGCTTCCCATTTGGCATCAGAATCACCTTAGAAAAACGTGTATGATACTGCAACATTTGGAAAGTATTACAGTTTCCGAGAATGACATTTTAGTTTATGGGAAACCTCCTAAAGAATGTTATCTAAGTTTAAAAGTAGCTTAGAAAGAAGCTAAGGTGGATGGACTGCAATTAAACCAAAAGAAATATATGCATTGACAGGCACAGCTCTTGCCATATTAAGCCTGTAATGGCTTTGCAATTAGGTGGAAAATCTAATGATTCAAAAGTGATCTCTTAAAATTATGTTGAAACTAAAACTGACAAGACAGAAAGGAAAGAATACTGTGTAGAAAAGCTTCATTCAGCACCACCGTTAATCATAAGGCAGGAGAAATCACCTAGGAAGACATCATTGAAATGTCCTGTCCAAAAAAATTCCTTTATCTCCAATTTTTATCACTTCTGAAGTTTGAAGAACATCCAGATCAGTCAAAACCTGTACAGTTCTCATACCTCAAAACTTCTCAGAATAGCATTTTAAAATATGTACAATTTCTACTCAATCTGTTCTCAAATCCAATGCTTCTTATGACTTACTTAAAATATTGTGTAGATCTGACATAAAGCACAGAGATTTTTGTGTGTGAGAGGGCATTCTGGTTATAGCAGGTGTTTTTGGGGAGGGATGGGGGAACCGTTCTGTACAATTTTAAGCAACACAGATAACTGAAAGTTTGTGTCATACCAGATGCCAACGCCAAGCATGTTTGAAAGAGAGTCTACGGACATACAGACATTCACAACAGACTTGAAGTGTCATGTTAGTTTCATGCCATGTCCAGATAATAAATAAAGACATTGTTAAGGTCCTTCCTGCCTGACAAAG
Organism: Fulmarus glacialis; assembly: GCF_000690835.1. NCBI lineage: Eukaryota > Metazoa > Chordata > Aves > Procellariiformes > Procellariidae > Fulmarus > Fulmarus glacialis. The sequence continues at coordinate 24,732 of NW_009193156.1, forward strand.
ATGGCTTACACAGCTGATGAGATTTAAAAATCCATTGTGGAACAAACATCAGAGGAGCCCCTAATGATGAGGGCTGGCAACTTGTCAAGGAATTCTACTGATTGCCTTAATTCATGATGACACAGAAATGTGTTTGGGTTGCATTTTTCTTGTCCTGCTAACCTCAGCACAAGAATAAAAATGAATTAAAATGTTCATTAGTGTTCTTGTAAACAAGTATATTGTTTCCTCATTTTAAGGCAAGGCCAGCTCAATTATTTTTAAAATTTTACACTCCCTTTTTTCAATCCATTACCTAAAATTGGATTAACAGACTGTGTGGTTCACCCTATCCCAAACATAAAACAGTCCTATTCAACTGGAGATAATATTGCAGGATATTGGCATGACGGAGGCAATGAAGCTCCATAGGGGAGCAACAAAGCGATGTGTCAAAGAAACCTGCAAAATCAATATTCCCAGCCTTTTGTTAGTGTGCCCAACAGGAGACAGAACCAAGCTGCCCTAGGCATAGAGGCCTTTCTAGGGTACCGATGAACCAGTTCTAATAAGGTGAACACTTGGCGAATTATCACTTATTAAAGCCTTGTGAATCAAATGTGTCTATGACAACTTAACATGTACACCTGAGCCATTCTGTCTTCCTACTTATAATGCTGTATATTTAATAGGTTTCAATATGATACATTTCTGTAACGAAGAAAGACAATGCTGTTTGTTCACAGAATCACAGAAACACAGAATCACAGGTTTAGGCTGGAAGGGACTTCTCCAGGGCATCTAGTCCAAGCCCTGTTCTCAAGCAGGGTAAGCTACAGCAGGTTGCCCAGGACCCTGTCCAATTGAGTTTTGAGTGTCTCCACAGATGGAGAACTCTACAACCCCTCCGGGCGAGATTCGCAAAGGATAGTCTTCCGCAGCTTCCTACATCCAGCCAGCCAGCTGCCACCACAACATCCACAGGATCCAAAGGCGGTTGACTCTGCCGCCCCTTTCTGCTGCCATGCCAGGTGCCCACCCTTCATCCCCACCAAGTCCTGCTCTGAAAACCCAGGACCCTGTCAAGGTGAGGGAGAGGTAGGGGGTCCCCATTAGGGCTGGCATCAGTGATGCAGGGCCACAGATGTGGCAGAGCACAGCGTGTCCATGTCTCTGCTCCCCACGGAGGCTCCAGCACTAGGTATGAGTGCTGTGTAAAGAGCAAGTGTAGTTTACATGCAAGTACAGTTTATATGCAGAAGTGCTAGCCATAAACATTACATAAGACTGCTTAATTTGGATTGTAATAATCCCAAATGCAGTGAAGAAGCATCTGACTTCTCATTTTGAAATTTGTAGATTTTGAAGGATTAAAAATGAAGGTGTTAGGGGAGGAGGCAAACAAGTTTTGGACAGCTGAAAATCATTTTTTGTAAGAAAATTATTATTTCCAGTAACCTCACTTTCCTAATTAAGTGTCTGTGTTAATAAAAGAGAAACAAATTTGGTCTGGGTAGGATGAAGAAGAATGTGAGTCTAAAGAAAGAGAGAGTTCAGAGGAGTGAATAACAGTGTATTAATTGTAACATTTCTTTGATCTTGTCAGAAAACATTGTTGTGAATACTAATGTAATAATTTTATTTTTGGTTCATTTAATTAAACCTGTCCTAGATGTAATTATTCAGAAAAAACAGCTGTGTGTTGGTTGGAAACTGATTCAATGTTAGAAAGTCAATGCCATGGGTTATCTCATTATATGCAATGTGATACCAAATTTGCCATGAAAGTTACATACTTACACTAGGTATTATCCAATCCACAGCATGGAAGCTAAGGCCAAGTAAATAAAAGTTTTCTGATATCAATCTTCTCCAATGACCTGTCTTTTTCATAATTAAGCACATTATACAGTCACTGTTAAAATCACAGAAACCATCCTGGGATCAGGGAAGAAAAGATTGGTCTTCTCTCAAGGTGAGTACCCACATAAACAGTTACCTACAGAATCAGTTTCACACATCAGTGTGTTATCAACATTCTTCTCATACTAAATCCAAAACACAGCACTAGGAAGAAATTTAACTCTATCCCAGCTGAAACCAGGACAACTTTCTTCTTCCGCCCTCCAAGTCTTGATTTATTATACGTACAGTGACACTGTTTCAACAAGGGGATTGTAAGTGCCCCATTATAGAACCATTGATCGATGCAGATTTGTCCACAGCAGAGAAGAGAACTGAACTGAGCTCCCATACATCCCGAACACATGTTCTAATGACTTGGATGCCTGGAGGACATGGTGTGGCATCTGTCCTATCGCCACTGCTTCATTCTCCTCTAAACACAATACTTGGTTAGAAGGAAGGATTACAGGTGACAACCTTCAGGAGTAGGGTCTGGGATAAAGACCCAGGTGGATAGAAAATCACTTAGAATCCTAACGAGAGGACAGGAGTTACCCTTGTCAAGTGGCTATCTACTAGTTATTTCTTAAGCTGCACCCATTTGCTGACTTTATGTTCAGATCCTGTGCTGAGGTATCAGACCTCATCATGCTGTCTGAAAGCACAAATGTTACTCAAAGTCTTAGATAATAGTCAATTACCTTAAAAAGAGGCAAGACAGCATCTAACGTTTATTGCTTTTTTTTTACTTAGCATTATTCAATTACTTTTTAGAGAATAGTTGAAGTTGATAAAGACCTCTGGAGACTGTCTAGTCCAACCTCCCTGCTCAAATTACAGCAGGCTGCCCAGGACCTTCTCCAGACGGGTTTTGAGTATCTCCAAGGATGGAGACTGCGCAACATCACTGCACAACCTGTTCCAGTGTATGATCGCCCTCACAGTAAAATATTTTTTCTTATGTTTAAGTGGAATTTCCTTTATTTCAATTTGTGCCTATTGCGTCTTGCCCTTTCACTGTATATTCCTGAGAAGACTCTGTCTCCGCCCATCAGGACCCATTGATAAGAACACAAGCCCCTCCCCGATCCTTCTCTTTTTGAGGATAAACAATCCCAGCTTTCTCAGCCTGCCCTTGTACAACAGATGCTCTAATTCCTTAATCACCCTCGCGGGCCTTTGCTGCCTGTGTCCAGTATGTCTGTATCTCTATTGTACTGGAGAGAGAGAAGGACATGTCTCTCTTGTACTCCCTTGTACTACCTCCTGTGGCAGTCCAGCATGGGACACAGCACTCCAGATGTGTCTCACCAGTGCTGAGTAGAGGGGAAGGATCATCTCCCTTGACCCGCTGGCAATGCTCTCCCTAACACAGCCCAGGAGGCTGCTGGCTTTCTTTGCTGCAAGAGCACGTTGCTGGCTCATGGTCACCTTGATATCCACCAGGACTCCCAGGTCCTTTTCCACAAAGCTGCTTTCCAGAGGGTTGGCCCCCAGTCCATACTGATGCATGGAGTTATTCCTCTGCAGGTGTAGGACTTTGCATTTCCCATTTTTGAACTTCATGAGCATAACGAAGCCATCCTTCAGCATGGACATAATTTTGCAGGATGCACATGGAGGTGACATCTTCAGAATCAAATAGGTCCACTGGCTAATGAAAAAATAGCCCTTCCATAATTCAGAATTCCCTGCCACCCTGCCACCTCTTGTCCTCCCTCCCACTGCCCCCCAAAAAACCACACCCAAAGTCGAAAATCCCAAAGGAAAAAAGTCTGCCAGCAAGATCTCTAGTAAATCACTGATCCACCTTTGGAGCCTTCCAAAGAAAATGTAATTGCTCCTTTTTGTAATTTACTGTTGTCCATTCTACCCTCTAGTACCCTTTCTTCTCGTACCATTTACATCTAAAATCCTGTTTTAGAAGATAGAAACAGAATGTGTTTGATGATGAACCATGCATTTCAGCTGACCAGAAAAGCCACTGGAAATTTCAACCCTTGCCTGCTCCTCAGCATATCACTTAAGAGACAGCCTCTCAGAAAAAGTCCACCAGGTTCATAGGCTGCAATTTGTACACAATGATTTACAGTAAACCAATAGTTTCTAATTTCCATTCAGGAAGGTGATGATTTCTTTGAGGGATTTCCTGGTTACATAAAGTTAGCTGCTTTCTGAAAGACAGCATAATGATACCAGAAACACCACTTAATTCTACTCTAAAGAGCCAATAGTTGAACTGGCAAATAGGAGAATGCAAAAAACCTAAATTGTCAGTAAGTCTTATCAGCTCTAGATGAAAATTTTAGCTTTTAAATCTGCAGCTTTGCTTAGTTTGTCAATATTCTTTTTTTTCTTGGGGAAATTTCCTACTATTCACTGATCAACCATATTGCTGTATGGTGAATTTAATAATTCAAGTACCAGCTTAGGCAGAACACCACTAAGCTCACTGTCCTATCATTGAGATGAGTTCTTAACAATACATTTGTAAAATGTTTGTGCCTTGCTTCACCTTCACACAGAACATTTCATCGAAAAGCTCTAGATCTGTACAGAAAAGCCATTAACCACTCATGGTTCCAGCAGAAACTAAGGCAACAAGAGACATTGAAACAATTGTCAAAGAGCTGCTCAGAAAATTTATTGTGTTCATTAACAACAGAAGTCAGCTCTCACAACACAACCCTGAACTCTAGCTCCAGACAATACCACCTCATTCTTCTCCTGAAGCAAGGTTTGTGAAGAAGTGGTGAGATTTCCAGAAAATGCCACGAAGACACATAGTTAGCCACATACGCCCTTACCTCTCTAGTGTGTGTTAAAGCGTCAAAGGAAATAATGATTTACATCATAGTAAATCCATAGGTGGCTTCGGAGCACACTCTCTGAAAGACAGGATCGTGCAGTTGCCAGACCTGCAATGACGCTTTTTCTCTCGAATGGGTAGTTGCTGAGTGTATATACAGACATGTACAGGATACCTTGATTTCTCTCTCCTAGAGAACTCAGTGCAGGGAAACTTGATACAGGACTGAAAAAAACCAGGGAGTGACAAAAAAATTGAGGTCTCTGTGATTGTACACTTCTTAACATCTGCATGATGTGTAAGTTATCAAATTGTGGTATGTCATTGAAGGAAAATGAATAAAAGGGAATCAGAGCAAAAAAAGACGAAATGGAATAAACTCCCAAACAAGTTGTTTACTTTTTCCTTGCTTTAAATCTATTGCAAAAGAATTGTGTATGTTATTGGTTATGTATCAAAAGCAGGTTTTTCTGGACACTTTGGAACAGGTACTGAATTCAGTGTCCCTTTTACTTGAATATACAAAATTAAACTAGACCTAACCCACAACAGATCTGATTAATAATTTATGTAATCTCCGAGACAGAAATTTGCTCATAGTTATGATTTCATATCCCTCTTATTCTTTATCTATTTATTGTAATGAAAGTAATTTGCCATATTTGGATTTATTTCAGGTTTGTTTGCTGTTTCATGTTCTGATTTCTTTCCTAATTTTTAAAAATAACTCACCTTCCTAAATTACCCATGTATGCAAGTTAGTTATTTCTGTTCTTGCTGTCAAATCCAGTATATTGCATCACTGTAGCTCAGGTAATGACTCACTTCTGAATGATTTGGTAATTTGCTAAACTCCAGACACTTTCAATAATAGCATTCCAGATACCCCAAAATTTTTTTTCTGAACCAGCGAAGGTTGCTAAGTGACAGAAACGTACTCATCTACCACATCAGTTGTAGGCATTTCAGTGCAAAGAAACAATCTTACACACCCACATCATAAAAATAAACATTTTATTAGTACGTGCTATAAAGAGTTGTAGTTTATTATAACCCAACCTTAGTTCTGGTATTTCGGCTTCTTGCATATCAACAGTAAAGTGTTTTTTTTAATCTCAATATTTTAAGGATCTAAGTGAGAGTGCAGTAATTTTACAAAAGTTCATTTAATCTCTTGGCCATCTATAGCTAGGATTTCTTGAAAAAAATAGCAGAAACATTTTGATAGGATATTATATTGGTGCCAATTTTTTATAAAAACTCCAGGCTTGCCTTTGACACAAAATGGAATTAAAATGCATCTTTAAGTTGTTTCTCCTTCATGCTTTTTCTGCATTTTAGTGTAAAGTCTATAAATAATATTCGGTCAGAATGATAATGTGGATGTTGTGACAACACATTAGTTATATAGACAGGTATAAAAATGTTTTGTATTGGCAGCGTATTTCCACTGTCACTCTCTTGCTTTTTTATGTTTGGCTTTGCAAATAATTGGATAGGTTAACACAGCTGTCAGTGAACAACTTTACGTATTTTGTTTTATAGGGTGAGGATTTATCATAACTTATGAAAGCTTTCATGTTAAATCAAAAACATATACAGATTTTCAAACTATATCAAACTATATCTATAATGTCATTAGCAGGCAATTAAAGTTAGAAAAAAAATGTGGCTAAATTAATAATGGCTAGAAGAAAACCACTACTAACTGGTAGCTTGAATCTGTTACAGAAAGAAGATCAGTGAAAAGGCACAGTCTACAAGTAACACATCATAGCTATAGGTTTGTAATAACCAACAAAAGCACTCATCGGTAAGAGCACCTGGCACACAGACATTATAATGCAGTAAAGCAACATGACTTACCTTTGGTCACTGAATGGTCAACAGCTTCCCTCTAAACATATTTTGACTATGTATTAAGGAATTGTGGTCAGTTCTTAAGGACCTTACTGTTACTGACCTTGAAAAAAGCCTGTTGCATGAACATGTATCAAAATCTATCTCTATGAATTTTTTAAGTACTCTGTAAATAAATACTTCTACTGAAATACTGTGTGAGAACTAAGTTCCTGATCCCATAGTTTCATATATATGCAGATCTCTGCCATTTAGACTCAAATATGATTTCTGTTATTGAAGGACTGAACTCACTCTCTAAATTATAATTGGACAATTAAATCAGCATGCATCTACACACTCTCTCTTCCTCCCTCTTTCTTTGTCACAAATACAATAATTTTCTGCTTAATGCAAACCAATAGCAAAACCTTCTCTATTAAATAGATGGTCAACATTACGGGCATTAAACAAGGTATTAAAAAAAATCATTGAGGTACATGTCTAGTTTAAACTTTTTTTTTCAATCATGGCCTCAGATTAGTAAATACAAAAATAGCAAATCTTCTCACAAAATCTAACTAAAAACATTGTATTTCTTTAACCATGAATCTGTATCACCTGACCGGTCTCCACTAATCCCTTCTTCTCAAGGAAGATGGAAGAAAATTGCAGTTCCTTTGCGTTTTTTCTGATAGTTGCTAAGGTTGTTAAAGAGGTGCTATGGATTGTTATAAAGAGACATACAGAGTCTTTTAACTACTTTGTTGAAAATGTAAATGGTTAAATAAAGCTGAAGGGCTTACTTTCTTAGTATTAAGCTCCACTGCTCTTTCTCTGAAAATTCTGTTGAGATAAAACAAGCCGATGTTACATAGCTCTTGTACGTAATTCATGTTTTTAACATTGTTAAAAAAAAGTTTTTATTGATGTTATTCTTTTACATCTATTTTACTCATATTTATCTCAAAATTAACAGATCTAAACAATAATGTCCATTCAGAGATTATTTTGTTCTTTCTTTAAAATCAACATTTAGAATCAACCAAAGCATTCTACTTTATCTAAAGCTGGCTTAAATATTATTGTTGGTAAGTCTTTATGAAGTACATTGAATCAGTGTGCTGCCATAGAATTTACCCACTTTTTACTTAAAACTTCTCTTTTCAAAGTAAATAAGCAAACTCAAAAAGAACAAAAGATCTCTCTGTAAAGACCTAAAGAATGTTACCTTCCTTCCACCATGTACATGCTTGATGTTAAATGTACGTTAGGATTTATCCTCTGTAGGCTGCACCTGTAATAGAGGTCAATATCATTGCACAGGCTTCACAGGTCTGACATCCTAGCAGAAAGCAGCGGTGCATATACACATCATGGACAAAGTGTCTGACACATAGATACACAAGCATACATAGATTCAAGCATACCACAGGCTTCAAACCATGCTTGTTTCCAGTCAACAGAAACATTTTGCTTGTAATTTCAGTTGGAGCAATGGCATACCCTATCTTAATAAATAGCTTAAATATTATTTTAATTTCCGTGTAAATATTAACTTTGCCAACAGCAATGGCAGCACAAGAGATCTGTGTCTTTGATTGTATGGGAATAAGTCTGATTTCTGACAAGCTTATTTCACTTTGATATACAGCCTTTAACTTGGGTTTCTATTTTCTTGTCTGCTTTCAGACATCTGTCCATGAGTTTAATCATCGTTTCTACATCTCTGCACGCACAAAGGTCAGAATACGGGGAATTTCTTGGGAGACGAGGGAGGCATTAAAGACAGAGGCTTCACACATTTTCCTTGAAAATCAATGTGAAGGGGACATGTCAAGAAAGAGGCAAGCAAATTAATTAAAGGTCACATTCTGCCACTTTTTCATTGAATAAGATTTTACTCTGTGAGTAGTGTCTCTTTAGCGTGAAGTACTTTTCAATACAAGACAGTGCAGAACAGCCAGACCATTACTGGGGATCAACATAAACCCACAGAACAAATCAGCAGTGACCTAAAATTACATTTTTAAAGAGTGGTTTTAAGTCTTATCTTGTCTTTGACAATCAAATCGGAATGCAATGTTTGAAAATCTTTCTTCATATAAAATGCCTTATGTAAAACTATTACAGGTAGATGTAGATAGAAACACAAAGGCCCCAGCTCGGCGGTCCTTGTTCTCAGTGAGTGGTACCTTACCTTCCAAGTAACTCTGACATGAGAATTAACCTGGTCTCAAGAGAACAATGTCAGCTTTCAGAACTAGCAAAGCAATACTTTAGTTTCTGCATCAAGCTTCAGGCTTTATTTAGATGAACAGTAATCATGACTCCCACTCCTCAGACTGAAAGCTGGATGTATTTCCAAGGGAAATCCTCTTGTACAACCACAATTTAATGGGTAAACTACAATATTTACTATATAAAATTCTATGGACTATACTGAAAGGTATAGCACTCTATATACTGTTGCAGCTATCCCTTGTGGCTTTAAAGTCTCTTAATCTATACATCATACTATATAGCTCTTGTCAAGATACTTGTGTTTTTTCTTTTTAACAATAGTTAAAATATATTATTCAACTGTACATTCAATACTCACAGCTGTAATGGAAATCAAATTTCTTTTCATACATATAGAAAACTGCTTAATTTACATGTTAGTCCTGGAATTGCAATGAACAGCAGCACATCATGCTGAGGCATTTTTGTTGCTTAATACTTATTTACATTTGTTCTGAAAATAGGAAATTTGAAAGTCTTATTTTAAAAAAAAAACTCATTATGCGGTAGTACTTTACAACATCAAATTGAACTAATACTTCAGGATACCAAAGGAGCTATGGAATTTATATTGACTTACAAAGAAAATCTAGTGTCTAAGTCAGGGATAGAAGGTGCTGCAAAGATTTAGTCTCTAAATACAAAATAATAAAAAAATGCTCTTTTAAATGATGTGGGCGAGAAGAATAAAGCTTAGCATGTTGCCTTAATGCTTGAGTTGCGCTATATTGCAGTTTTAAAATGTAATAGAAAAGAAATTTCCACTGAAGATACGGGAAAGGAAAGTCATGCCTTGGAAGGGGATGTTGTGCATGTACCCAAATGATAGTTAAAGCTTCATCTCTGTGAAGCATACCTGAACACATCAGCCTACTGTCCTACCAGCTCACGATGCAAACTACTCCAGTAGAAAATCAGATCTGAAATCAAAGAGATTACATTGACCATGTCCTCATGGTGCAAAACTGAACTTAGTTCCAAGTATCTAGTCAAGTGCAGCTGTACTAAAAAAGTCACTACAGTCCTGTCTTGTAAATAATGTATCATTCATATACAATTTTAAGTCCAGATATTTAAGTGGCAAACAATCAGACAAACCTGGGGCTACTGAAGGAATATGGATCTACTTTTTCATGGTGTTTTTATTATGCAAGCAAAACATGGGAGGAGGCAACTGGGACATTTTGTGACCCAGCTCCTCTTCTAGTCTGCCAATCCTGCCTGTACTCGGAATGTGACTTCCTTCTGCAGCACTTAAAATATTAATTTGAGGACATTGCTATGGATACTCCGAATGGAAGTACCCGGTCCCTCTTATTATTACCATAAAGGCTACTGGCACACATGTGGACTGGAGCCCTCTAAATTGGGTTTCACATCAATGTGTTCCTGCCGCTACAGCAACAGAAATTGCGTGCCAGCAGTCCCTGTAAGGACCGCAGATGAATATGGAAGGAGGAATGTTTCCAGTAACACCTAAGGCCGTGTCTAAGCAGAATACACCGTGGAAACTTCGAGCTGCACTGTGCAGGTGAGGGGGTGTGAAGAGGTTCCCTGGGCCCCTTCTTCTTCTGCCGATACCCCGCCGGGCAGGCGCCGGCTCCCCGCCCTTCCCTTCCCCTGCCC
>NW_009193157.1:0-50371 GCF_000690835.1 Fulmarus glacialis
AAAATAAAATAAAATAATAATTTAAAAAATGGAAATTATTTACAATGTTTGAAGCACCTGGGAGAAGCATCCTGGCTTGACCCTAACTACTTACTAATTTCTATCCTTCTGATGTTCTCAGTAAGACCTTTCGTATTTTCATTTTCCCCTCTTTATTATCGCCTCCTATATTTGCTCCAAATGCCACACATCATCCTCAACAATTTAATTTTTCCTTTCATGATATCTTTAACTAGAACTGGTCTGTTCTTCACCCATGAAATTTAGCTTCCAGTTCATTCCTAATTTTGTGTACAAACTGTATGATAGCTCTTGGGCTCGTGTGATATTATTTCTGTTCTGTCTGTTTAGATGTGCTCATTTTTTACAGCAAATATTTCTCTTCCTGCTGGCAAGTTACCTTTTAATATTTGTTATTGTTCTATAAATCCTTATGTGTCCTTCGTACGGTGATCCTTCCTTTTCTCAAAATGGCACTTCTGGTACAAAGACATTTATCTGAGCCTTGAAACTCCTCTGCTACCTGCATTTCACTTGCCCCAGTGTTTGCAAGTAAACACATTTAGGACACATCTACACAGATTGGTACAGAGGGTTACATATCCATTCTGCCTGAACTCCAATGTGGCTGAACACCATGTAGTTCAAACTATTTTGTCCTGCTAAGATTAAAACGTTTATTGCGTCTTAGACTCTGGGAGTGAGGTGAAGGTGAAACTATCTGGACCCATTCATCTGATCACATTATTTGCATGGCCAAAATCAGGAGTGAACTGTGGTAAGCATTCACAAATATTTTGTATATGATTTTTGCCTACCCAGAGTACTTCTCAAGATTTATAGGAAATTTTTTCTGGTCCTCTGACTCATTTTGCAAGTGCTGAAGTCATCTGAAGTGAATTCTTCCTCTATGAGGAAGTTCAAGGCTTCTGAGGCTTGAACTGAGCACTCTGCCAGTCTAATTGCAGCATTTCGTTTTCTTGCAGAGGTAACCTACAACAAACGAAAGTGATTCCCAGCCAGGTGATGGGGAAGACAATTTTACAGAGTTTTGCTCAGTCTCACAAAGAACTGTAATAAACAACTGATAATAAGTACTTCTTAGTACTTTTTTGATCAGATAAACTGGCAAAACTTCTTCAACAGCACTGTTGGCTCCCCATAATGTTAAAAGTTATCTAAGCGTAAAAATAATACATTATAGTAAAGATTTTCTCTTTTTTTTTTTTTTTTTTTTTTTTCCCTTCTCTTTTTCCAGTTCAGTATTTCTTGCAACTTCTGTATCTGGACATTAAAAGTTGCCTAGACTGGTCAAGTCAAGCTTATCAGATGTCAAATTTTGATGGTAATTATAAAAGACTTAGATATTTTAGCTTTCGTCTTTTCTAGAGATAGCATTGCACAGCAGAGACAGGTTCTTAAGTTAACCAGGTAAAAGAGGCCTATTTCAGTTTCACTGGTTAAAAGCAACACTTTAAACACCACATAGAAATGAAGAAGCAACAGTGCTGATCACGGAGCACCGAGGTAAAGCTCTCTGCTGCTCAATAAGAGGCCAGCTTATACGCTGCACTAGCATGTTTCCCAGAATGTCTGGGCAGATGGTTCCCATGCAGCATATTATGTTAGATTAATTTAAAGGTAGAAAAGGCATGGATAACTATAACAAGATCTGCATCCAACAATGTAATAAGAGACACAGGATTCCAGAGAACAGTAAAGAGAAAAATGGTCGGAAGATGAAGCACTTGGCTGCAAAGACTACTTACTTAATTAGCAATATCCCTGATCTAATAAAATCATCATACCATGAATCATCGTGCCCCAGTTCATTCAACAGAGATGTCAATTATACAACTGGTGGACATTTGTGTATTTTTCCCCCTATCTACTAACATTGTTTCTTTTTTTTATTTTTCTTTTGGCTTGGGCAACCACACTTATGACAACAAGCTCACAGTCAAATCCTTGTCTCACATGGATTAGAATACAGGATCTTCTTGGCTCCCAGTCAGTTGCATTGTTTTCATCTAATAAAAAACATCAGTGGAAAAATTCACCACTACACAAAAAGCAAACAACTTGAAGCATTTTAACAATTGTATATTAGTGCTGGCATGCTTCAAAAATAACTCCTGAACATTGCTAAGAGGACTGCAGGACTATATAATTATTTATGACAGGCTTTCAGCTTTTTTTCCTTCTCCTAAATGGTTGGTGTTAGTCAAAGGCCAAAGGAATACTGTGAAATGAAGGAAGGAAAGCAGTGGGATGCTTTTTATAAGGCAACTGCCCTCCATCTGCACCCACCCATGGGCAACCATACTAAGCATCTTCTGAGAGGACCACTATTCAAAGGTGGTTGGACTTCAGATTTCATAATCTGAAATCCATGGCTGTAAATAGAAAGAATGAAGAACCATGAATAGAAATGAGTAGCAGACCATTTATTCCCATTCCAGGAATATGTTCAAGTTGAGAAACAGTTTTCCATTCCATATTGGGATGAAATTGAGACCTTTCAACTTTTTAAAGAAAAAAAAAAGAGCAAGTGAAAGCTTTAGTTCCCCCCCTTGTCCTGCTGTTCCCCTTCATGTCCTCCAAAAAAGCCAAGAAATTAGGGTGCCAGAGTCCAAGGAAAAGAAACTGGATATGAAACCCAGCTCCACCAGCCTGATGCATTCACACGCCTATTCTCAGGACTTGACAATCCCGTCATGCATTGCAGAGGAGTGTCCAACCTCCAGGCTAATTCTGAGGTCAGATACAATTCATTCTTCTTACTTAAAATAGCCAACCCTAGAGCTCAGATGCATTTCCAATCATTACTTTTCTGATGCTGACGTATTCCCACTAAATCTTTCAGGTAGAGCACATCATTGACTCAGCTTCGGTACTCGCCCCCAGCCTCTCTCTGCCGCAGGGTTGAGCAGAACTTGCTGTTTGTTTGAGCACCCGCTGCCACTAGCAGGACCCCGATTCACTCACACACACACACAACGCACAAATGAAAAATGGAAGTGAAACTGTAGAGAAAAGGGAGACCTACGTATCCCAGAGAAACACCTATTATACCTCTGTTGTAGGATTTCTTCCAGAAAACTGAAGGAAAGGTGGCCAGCTTTGGAAGTATGACTAGGAAACACGTTCTTACATCAACAATGTCATTACTAACCCACATCCCTGAGTAGCAACTCAGAGAGTAGTGTTTGTTTGGCTTTTTTCTCTCTAAATATCAGCATCGTTTTTTGCTTGCATGTTACTGTCCTTGTTGAATTTCACTGGACTACCTGTGTGTCCAAAATTCAGCATCTGCATAAGTATTTGCAACACTCTGGCCATTGTTTGTCATGTCTTATTCACGCTGGAATATCAGCAAATATGTAGAAATTAAAGTTTGTAATAGTATGCTAGTCCTTATATTCCATGACTGAAGGAAAATATTCCCATGTCTAACCTAAATAGCAGAATTAATTCTCCCCCCTGCCCCCCGTGAGGGATTTGCTGCTCTACCTGAACTAAGTAGTCTGATTTCTTCTCAGATGAAGGGCTGTTTATGAGTGATGGGGTTGAAATCTGGTGAGTGCTATCACACATGACAGTGAATGATACCAATAATAATAAAAAGATACTTTAGAAGCATTTGAAAGATGGTCACCCAACATAATCATTAACAATCTGTCACTTTCTGGGTCTTTTTGGACACAAAGTCATTAACACCAACACTAACAGCTGCTGCTACCCTGAATGTCAGGGAAGGAAAAGGTTGGAATAAAATTGCATCCCACATTTTTAGTTTCCCAGACTGAACCTAGGGATGTAAACACCACCTCTGACCTTGGTATGCAGGTTTATCTGGATCTTCATTTTGCAGCTGAACCCCCTATAAGAATTTAAATAAAATAAGAAAAGCTCACAGTGGCGCAGTATCAGCTGCATCTGAACATATTTGGGTGTTGCTGGGAGAAGTTTAACTATTGCAATGTTCAGTAAAATAAGCTGTGAACACAAGTAGGTGAATCATCACTTTATCGCTGTTGCATTTCAGATCAGGCTTCTGAAACATTTTAACCCAGGCAGTAGAGACAACTGCATGAATCTGAATTCATAAACTATTTTGCTCTGATGGGAAAAGCATGTATGTAACTGAAGTAAACTGGAGCATTTACAACGCCTACGAAATGGGACAAAAGAAAACTCTTGCCTTTCTTCCACACCTTCCAGATGGAAAAGAAACAGGGCAAATCCACTGAGTGAAATTCAGGACCTGAGAAAGATTTCAGGTGCCCAGATCCAAATCCTCACCAAATAGGACTTGTAGATATGCCTTGGTGCCTAATTCCTACTGACTTTTCACAGAGTGCCTTTACAAATCTGTTCCTTGAGCTAGGATTTCATATTTTGCTGCAAGGCAGAGACCACTCTGAGGAAAGCATTTTGTAGCTCATGTTGCCTGATGCTAGGTTTGCTCTTAGGTGTGTTTGGAGGAGGCCGGGAGTGGGAGCAATGTATTGCAAATGTGAAGGTCCTGCTTTCAGCTGCAATGAGTTTTGCCTCTGGGAGAGTAAAGTCAGAAATGGTGAGTGGCCATTTTCTATTTAGTGCAGTTAGTGGTTTATACCTCACATGGCAGTTGCCAGGGAGCCAGGAAAGAGTCCTGAGCATGAACATGAAGTTCTTGGTGGCCTCCGGCATGTGGATGATAGGAGCTGGCCTTTTTTGGCTGCTGGATCCCCCTGTGGCTGCAATAGCCATGTAAGGCACAGTGACCAAGGCTAGGTCTGCCACTAAGAAAAAACGCTTGAAACCCTTTCTCCTCATATAAATTAAAATGCAAATACGTGAATACGTGTAGTCATAACAGCAATCTGAAATGGAGGCACTGCCAAAATCCTTAGAAGTCCCTTGAGACTTGCAGCAGATGTCCAGAGTGAACAAGAACACTTGTTATTGAGGTCACCAGCTTTGCTGGACCATTGCTGCATCTGGTCAGACTAGAAGGTGAAGCGGGAATGTGCAAAGGAACATTATCCTACTGTGCCTTCAGAGAGATCTGAACCACAGAGGACTCTGCCCAGCAAAGGCATTGCTGGTGAGAGTTTCTAGGAATGGAGAGCCTCCAGCCTTACTCCTGGAGTTTCTCACACTGGGACAACACGTAGAAGAGATGCCAGAGGACATGACCATTCAAGTAGTCTCCTGAGTCATGTAATCCCAAGATGCCTCAGGTTTTACATGGAGTTCCCAAACCTTTAAAATCCATGTTGTTATGCTCATTGCACAGTGACACTAGTAAGGTAGTAAGTACAGGCTGAAACTGAAAAATGTCAGTCCTCAATCATGTTGAGGACATTTGTGTTAATTCCTCAACTAGTTTCTCTTCCAGAAAAGGTGTACAGGAACAGCCACTGCTCTATGCTGTCACTCAGCTTACCAGCCATTTCCATATTGTCCTTTACTTCCTAGAGTAGGGACAAAGGGTGATAACTCAGCTCAGGTCAAATCAGACTGACCATGACTCCTCCAGGAGTCTCTTTGTGGTGACTCTGTGTGCATAAGTACCTGTTCTGTCACCTTCTATGTCTCTACACAGTAACAGAGCAAGGCAAGACATGGTTATTGTTGACAGGCATTCCACACAGCAGAGGATAGAAAGGCAGCAAGGGCTCTGCTTGCTTCTCTCTGGCCCTAGCTGGCCAGCTGGCTATGCAGATAACACAAAATTTCCTAAAAAGGCATCTCCAGCAGCACTGTTTGCATGTGGGGATGTTTAGGGAAGAACCTCTCCCAGATCCTTCCCTAGGACAATAGTTCTTTGCGCTATTCCCTCTCTGTGCCTTTGCCCAACTTCCATAATAGTCTAGTGTGATTAATCAGTATTGCTCCTGCAGCCAAAGAGAAAGGGAGGGGGGCATTATACAGTGTTTCCAAACAATACCAAATATTGCATTAAGACTGTAGATTGTAGATTCCATTGTTGAGCAGTATTTTTGTTTTAAGAACAACAGCTTAACTTTTTTTTTTTTTTTTTTTTTTTTAAATGAGATTGATTAAAGTAGAATCTGGAGTTTATTTGTTTTTTTCTCCAAGGTACAGCAGCTGCGTAAAAGAACATTTCACCATAAAGAACAGGCTGATTCACCGTATTTCTCCTGAGTACAGATTGTTGTCTTCTCCCACACAGTCTTCATAAATTAGGAAGGAAACTTGAAAAGCACCACAATATATGTTTTTGATTGTTCCTGGCTTACAGTAGTTGAGTTAGACCTCAAATATCCAGTCTTTATCTAAAAAAATAAATGGTTAATGAAATTTAAAAGTCGAATAAAAAGCTACACTCTTAGATGTCTCAAAATAACTGTGGAGCCATGGCACAATTTAAACAGGAGGTGCAGTGAGTTCAGTATCAGAGACTCACCTTTCCTTTGTAAGGCCTGAGGACAGCGCGTACTTTCAGGTCTTGGGATATGTTCCTCAGCTCTTACATAAAGGCACAGGAAGGTGGGACTGCGTTACACCCCCATGTTCAAATGGACTAAACTCTGACCTGCTTTAACTCACTACACCAACTTCACTCAAACAAGAGTTTAAATGTCTATGAAACTGAAAACAAAGTCACCCACAAAAACATCCAGCCTCCTGTGTATAATTACCAATCTACGAGAACAAGAAAGAGCAGCAGAAGGCTAGGCATCCATATCAGAATTGGGGCTTGTTTTCCTTCCCCAACCTTTGCTTTTTCTACACAATGTATATATAGTGCGGGAAACCAGCTAGTAAAACTTGCCTGAAACGAGATTTGGTTCCATGTTTCAGATTACAAGTGAAATGTCAGAAGTAATTCATTCAGGAGGTGGCAGGATCCCTCCAGGGTGGTTCAGCCCTCAGTTAGAATAATAAATAAATAATCCCAGAAGATTTTTGTTTTTTTTAACTACAGGCAACATGAGAATGTTACCAGAAAGTTGCCACCACAGACACAAAGTGCATCCTTTCCTGGTTTCTCTAGTAAATTGCAATATATCACACTGTGATTCTGTCAACAATCATTTTGAATCATTCCTTGAGACTCTTAGACATTCAAGCCTATCTCTCCCCTACAGAAAAATAAAGACAGCTGAGGCAAAACATAAGTTCATAGCAAAATGCAACTCTATTAGTCACATATGGGAAGGTGCTCTGTACTTGAGTGATCTACAGGCTCTTAGTGTTCAACTCCAGTGAGCTTTTCTTACTAGGGAACAGCTGAAATGTCATTAACTTTTCCAATTGTAATGGCACACATGTCAGAGCAGGGACTGGAATACTATGGGCCAGCAAATGTTGAGCCAACTTCACAAACATAATCTTTGAAATTAAGGCAGTTGAGATGAAATTCCTGAACTGTTTAACACGGAACATAGTTCAAGGTCCCATCCAATGGAACTGCAAAGATCCTAATGATCACATCCTCAGCAGCAACAGGGTCTTTAAATATTTTTAACAGTCACGGCAGCATGAGCTGAGAGAGGAACTCATAGCAAGGAAAAATTATCTCCTGTTCAGCTCTGCTTCTGCCATGAGCTGGACGGTACAGTTTTTTTCTAGACAGTAGAGAAACAGAGATTTGGGATTACCAGGTTCAGTCCCAATAGACAGAGAGGAACATGGATCAATATTTGCTAACTTTCCTTTCCTTCCTTCCAAATTGTCAGTTCTTCCAGTCCAGCTCTGTGCTCTTTTCTTTAATTCTTCTCCTTTTCATACTTGACCCAGGGACACTTTCCTCCTGTAACCTATGTAGGATGACTGGCAGTAAGAGGAGCGTTGGAAAGACAGTCTCTTGTTTGTAGTTTTAGTGCCAGGGAAGCAACTGCAGGTAAAGCTGTTTCAAGGAAGAGTGTGTGCTTGTTGCTGTGTGAGAGCTGTCCAGTGAGTTTGGGAGCTGGTGGAGAACAGTCAATATAAGCAATAACCAGAGGGCACAGATGCCAAATCCTAACAAGTCTTTGCTGAAATCAGGTGCTGACCACATGCTCCCTGATGAAGCAATACCTTACTACACAGGTGCATTCCAGGTGATATTAAATATGCTTTATCTCTTTCTCTTTTATAGAATCATAGAATATCCCAGATTGGAGGGAACCTTGAAAGATCATGTAGTTCAATCTTTCATGGGAAAGGGAGCCTAGATGAGGTTATGTAGCACCCTGTCCAATTGCATCTTGAAAACCTCCAACAATGAGGGCTCTACCACATCCCTGGGGAGGTTGTTCCAGTGATCAGCTGTTCTCACTGTGAAAAATTTCTTTCTTGTATTGAGACAAAACTTGTCCCCGTACAACTTGTACCCTTGTCTTTTCCATGTGGCTCCTTGTGAAAACAGAACCTCCATCCTTTTTGTAGCAGCCCTTTAAGAGACAAAACTTGTCCCTGTACAACTTGTACCCATTGCCCCTTGTCTTTTCCATGTGGCTCCTTGTGAAAACAGAACCTCCATCCTTTTTGTAGCAGCCCTTTAAGTACTGGAACACGGTGATGAGGTCCCCCTTGAGCCTTCTATTCTCCAGGTAGAAGAGACCTAACTCCTTCAGTCTTTCCTCATAGGGCAGGTTCACCAGCCCTTTGACCAACTTCGTGGCCCTCCTTTGGACCCTATCCAGTCTGTCCACATCTTTTTTGAATTGTGGGGACCACAGCTATGCACGTTACTCCAGGTGTGGCCTGACAAGTGTTAAGTACAGTGGGATGATCATGTCTCTGTCTGTGCTAGTAAGGCCCCTGCAGATGCAGCCCCGGATCTGATTTGCCTTCGTTGCTGCAGCAGTGCACTGCTGACTCCTGTTCAGCTTGCTGTCCACCAGGACCCCCAGGTCCCTTTCAACAAGGCTGCTCTCCCACCACACAGATCCTAGCCTGTACTGGGCTCTTTGGTTATTTCGTCCCAGGTGCAGGACTTTGTACTTGTCTTTGTTAAACTTCATACAGTTCTTGCTAGCCCACTCTTTCAGCCTGTCCAGGTCGCTCTGTAAGATGGCTCTCCTTTCTGACATGTCCGCCTTAGCACCCAATTTAGTGTCACCAGCAAACTTGGTAAGGGTGCTTTCAATCCCATCATCCAGACCATTTATGAAGTTGAACAGCATGGGGCCCAGTATTGATCCCTGGGGGACCCCACTTGTGACAGACTGCCAGCCTGAGTAAAAACCTTTGATCACCACCTTATGAGTACAGCCTGCGAGCCAATTTCCTACCCATCTCACAGACCACCCACCCAATTTGTATCTTGCCAGTTTGTCCAGGAGAAGGCTGCAGGAAACAATGTTGAACATTTTGCTGAAGTCAGTCTTTATTTTACCTCTGCCTTACGGCATCCCAGAAAACGATGCAGCTCTTCAACATTTTTGATTTTCATCTTTCTGTCCTGCACGGAAAAAAACAGAGGCAACAGTAAAGACCGGCTCTTTCTCACCTAACTTTAGCTTAAAAGTTGAGCATCAAATATATTTAGGTGTCTTTTATTTTATTAGTAGTATAATTTAACTTTAACTTTAAGTGAATAGTGAATACATCAGAAACTTAAAGTGGAAAAATGAACTTTGACCTCAAGGCAAGTATTTTTAACTATATTTTGCACAGCTGTTTGGAAAATCTTTTAGAAAATAGGCTTTCTTGTTCCATGATATATTCTGAGTGCAGATATCTCTCTTGCTCTTTACTCTGGTTTTCACCCTGAAGTTGATATTTTTGCCCTAGGTGTGCAATCAATCCCCAACCTTTTTAATCATAAAATAAATGAGGTTGGAAGGGACATCTGGTGGGCATCTAGTCCAACCCCTGCTTGAAGCGGTCCAGTTAAACCAGGCTGGTCAGAGACTCGCTGAGTTTTGAATATTCCCATGGATTAAGATACTCTGGGCTACTTCTTCAAATATTTTACCATGCTCACAGTGAAAAAGCTTTTCCTTGTATGTAATTCATGGTCAAATATATATACTGCAGCAGCTGAACAGAAAATCCTGATTTTTCACTTATATTGTAGTATCTTCCTTTGCTACACAAACAGTTTGCCTGGCAAAACTGATAAAGGAAAAGATCTTATAGCTCACTAGCAGCTACTCCATTGAAGCAGCCATTTCAATACATGTGTGTGCTTTTCCCAATCCAATATATTGAGATTCTGCAACCGCCTTCAGCAGTATTTCTGTCTTGTGAAATCAAACTAGCTACTTTTTGTTAGGATGGAAAGAACTGACTCTTTTAACATTCAAGCATCCACATGTTCAGAGAAATATTAACATCACAATTTAGTCTACTGGAATTAGTCCAGGATAGCCTGTTCAAATCATACATCTGTAGCAGCAACAGAGTAAGCTGAGTACATACATAGCTTTGCAGAGCAAAAAGAATGAGTTTTCATTTCTTATTTCCATGGGTTATGCTAAAGAACAGTAGCATCACACAGTTAGTCCACACAGAGCTGAGGTATTTACATTTCTTGCTCTTTAGCCATCTTAGTACCTCAGACCTCAAGCTTTGGTCCAATCTCCTCTGTCTTTTTCTTTCATTAGATGTGGAATTTAACCACAGATCACCATTGTAAACCATCCTTCAAAAGGGCAGTGAGGTCTCATCCGTTTTCTCTTGATATCGGGAAGCCTTTCTTACACTCAAGACATAATCTCATCATCCAGGAAAACTATCATTTTCCAGAGGTTCAGGAGAGGAAGTTTTGCTTTGCTTCGATTTCTGCCATGCTCCATCATGTCATGTCACAGCTGAGACATGTTGGATCTTGCCTTGGCTCCACTTCTTCCGTTTCTCCTTCACTCAAAGCAGTCTATGATCATTCTTAACCCTTTCTTAAGCCTCTTATAAAACCTGTATCAGATTAAATAGGCCCCTCTGGAACATGGAGTCAAAACTGTTTCCATGCCTTTTTTCAATCCTGTACGTACATGTAGAGTACTTTCTACCACATGTAGATTTGACATCTACTGCTTTGACAAGAGGAAACATAAGTCTCACTTTTGAAAAGACTACCTGATATATCATTTTATGTCTTAACAAACTACTCTACTAGAGAAAGAGGAACTTTTAAAATGGGTAGACCTGTAAAACCTCCTAGTAAAATACTCTACATTTTATACTGCATTTGTTTTTCAGATAGAATACTTTTCTGAATCAACTTCAGCAGCTAAAGAAGACCAGTATTTAAAGTAAACTTGAATGCAGCCCTGTACTTGTGCACATAATTTAATGTTGGCATTTAAAATTGAAGAAAGTTGTAAGAGTTAGCTCATTATCAATTTTGTTTATTTGTAGACTCTTCTATGGATCACGTTACTGTATGGAATCTAACCACCTCTCAGGAGTCATGAATACACTTGAGGTGATGAAATGGTTATAGAGTTTATCAACTATTAAAACTATTTTGTAGCTGAGTTCAGACCTACAGATGCATTTTTATCACTACCTTCTGTAACGTATTTCAGATAAGAGATGAGAGTGGTTTTCACAGCATGACCACAGAAGAATCACTACAAATTATGTATGTCAGAAATGGACTCTGGTTTTCAGTAGTGCTGAATGTCTGCAGCTTCCACTAGCTTCAGCTGATGGTGAGGATGATTTGTGCCTGAATATTGGGTTTTAAGACTAGAATTCCTCTGATCCCATGTAAATACTTGGAAGTTGGATAATCAGTGAACACCCATCTCATACAGAGCATGTGAGTCTCACCCTACCGTAACTCTGTGTCTATGTGACTTGTAAAGAGGGTCTGGGATGACCAGCTCAGTTACTGGCACGTACACTGGAGTGGTCTAAAGTTAGATGAGATTGATTTCATTCTCTGTCCCAATTTAGCACTTAAAAAATGAAAATCTACAGCCCATTTCCAGAGCTGCAGTTTGCAGGAAGCTGTTGGAAGAGTTAGAATATGATCTCCTGATTTTTTGTCCGATCACAGGGAACACATTGTCTTCTCTTCCACCTCACTTATAATATAAAGACTTCAATTTGAATTCATCTCTTATCCATGATTGCTGACTTCTGTTACCCTTTCATAAGCATATAATGTCTACTGTAACTGACGGCGTAGATCTGTATTGTCCTATGTGGCAAATAGAAGGTCTTTTCAAGGTCAAACTGACGAGACCCACAGCCGTTAGTTATAAGAGACCAAAAATAAAGATGAGCTGAATATAGCAAATAGGATTTATTTGGATATCAACTATCACCTCAAAATAGCAGAAGGCATGGTTGCTGAGAGAAAGAGATACAAATATAGTTTAGAAACCTTATATAGCTTTATAAATAATCAGGTAAGTTTATATATAGACAGCTATTAAATAGGTTTGTCACTAAAAAGAGCTCTCGCTGCTTCTCTCCATATAGAGAAGAACGTTTGTGAGAAGGCACACTAGTATGGGGTAGTCACAAAATTTTAATGGCCTATATCTGAAGCACGTTTATTGCTCATTAGAGTCCTGGGCTTTAGTGATTTAAGTGGCCTTCCCAAATGGGGCATGCTAGCTTTCCAAGTTTTCACTGTCACAATGTGGTTAAGGAGCACTTTCTATACAGTATTTGTAGTCTGTGGTGACAATGTGCATTGTCTCTATTTAGCAGGGCTGCAAATGGGTATCCCCATTTTGTAAAGACATACGGAATTTTGTGATTTCTAAAAATAAATTAATTTTGTCTTTCTAAGTCAATGTTTTTTAAAGTACAATTCAGCTACAGAAGCTACACCGGGGACAACTAATTGGATGTAATACAAACTTGGAATTGTACAGTTGGCATCAATGGCTGTATTTATATAAGTGACTAGTGTAAACCAAAAGGAACAAATGGGTGATAAAAATTAAAAGATTATTTAGCAAAATGTTTAAGCAGAATATTGTCATGTGTATTATGTGGCATCCTACTTTTTTGGAATTTTAATAAAACTTACATAATTTCATACAATGTAACAATATAACACAATAACCTTCAAGGTTAGGCCTCAAAGAAGTTTGCCTTAAAATAAAAAAAAATCCCAATCCTTAAACCACATTTTATTTTGCTAGAAATGTATTTAAACTGCCTAACAACTTTGCCAGTGCTTTTGTTTTTTCGCTATGGAGTTCCCTTATGGTTACCGTAACTACTGTAGTTGAATGTTTCAAACCGTATTTACAAACATAGAAACCAATCATTCATTTTCATTCTTTCAATGTTCTGTTTATTATTTGAAAAAGTTTTTGCTTTGTGATTTTTGTTTGCTTATTATGTTTGAGTAATGGTTGCTATTTGCACTGAAATAAGTATACACACACATCACAATATTTGTAAGTGAATAAAAATATTTTGGTCATCTAAGCTAAATTCGTAAAAGTGTGTAACCCCACTAAAATGAATCAAAAAGTACACCCCCTACAAATTCCTTATTCGGGACCCTTTAGAAAGCAATAGAAACAATAGACTATGGGATGGAAGACCAACTAAACAATGTAAGTATAGACCATGCAATGTGACCAATTTTATATTTGGTAAAAAAAAACCAACAACCAGGGGACAGAATAAAACATTCAGTGAAGAAGAAAGAAAATCAAAAAAAGCATCTCAGAAACAAAGAGTGTTAAACCATCAGATAAACAAATGTGAACTTTAACACCTTTCTTTTTATTGAATGTTCACAATGTACTTTCTATTAGGAAGAATATCATCAGACAAACACCCTTTAAGAAATTTGTCATTTGGCTGAAGGCTGAGGCCAAGAAGGGATGTAATTCTCATAGAAATTTTTAGAAACTGTTTCAAATAATAAACAAAATGTGGAAAGAAAGAAAGTGAATGACTCATTTCCATGTTTGTAAATACATCTGCTTACAAGCTAAACAAGAAAAATTATAGCTAACTTGACTTGGTGAAAACTGAAGGTCTATTTTGAGGAATAAACTCTGGACAGTATTGATGCTTCTGACAAAGGATGTCTTCCTCATTCAGTCTGACTCAGAGCAGACCTCACCACCTTTTGAACACACTAGTACAGCTAGTATTTCACATGCACTAACGTTCTTAATATTGCCAAAACTGGTGAAAATAAATAGTAGGAAATTTCCCAGGGACTGCTTTAAGAAAAGTGGACTGTTCTGACAGGTGAGTGTTATTCCCCACAGAGAGAAGATATGTTATGCAATTTTTCCCTGTCTGGAGGCGGGAAACTATGAGCAACCAAATGTTAGGAGATCTGAGCTAAACTTTGTGCTGCATTACTGTTCATTTATATGATATTGAAACACAAAAATCAGTAGTAGGAAGTGTATATGATAACCTGTGTCAGGACCTCCGTATTATAAAGCAAGAAAAGAAGGGAAGATGAAAGCAATCTTAAATGGTTAATGTCACAGTAGAACCAAGCAGCAACAGAATAGGACTTTAAGAAAGACCTCACTCCTGCACATCAACAGAGCGAACAGAAGACATAGGCAGAAAATATTCATCATTTTTTTTTCTTTTTTAGTCAAAGTATAGTGAATTGCTTTCAAATATATTAATTGCTTCGGATAATCCAGTCCAGATCATCCTAGAGGAAAAACAGATTCATAGTCGGGAGTAGACATCTTAGAAGTTCACCAACCTGGCGACATCCTTTAGGCTGACCTTGAGCACTACTCTTTCTCTTTTCCAGAACAGGGGCAAATATTAGCCCTGAATCTTTTGTATGGGGTGACACTTCTACTTAATGATAGTAATCCTGAGCTGTCTGCTTGGCATTTATTAATTTGAAAGACTCCAATTTGGTTTTTGTGCAAGTGTGGTGAAGATGTCATTAGTGGTGACGAAACCAAAGTTGCCATCTGGGACTGACTGAGTGGGATCTTGTAGAAAAAGTGATTTTTACTGCCTCTGGTGAGGAACAGAAGGGAAAAAAAAGATAACTGAAATTTAATAATGCTAATCTGGGTTACTTTGTTTTTTTTCACTTTGTAAACTAGTAGTACTGGGCTTGCAATTAATATCTGTATCTTGTTCATACTCTTGCTCCAGGAAATGTTTAGAAATTACCATGCAATTTCTTCACCACTGCTATAGAAATCACAGCTGGGTGTGCCCTTCAGGGCAAATGGAAAGAAGGGGACGGGGAAGTTTGTCTTCTAAATGTTATGGATTTCTTCCCATTGCCTGCATTTGTAACACCCCATCTTTCTGAATCAGGGGTGCACCAAAAAAGAAGACTATACACTAAGATTGCCAAACCTGGCTCCCCAAAATCGCTGGCAACTGCAGCATAGAAATCAGATCCAAGGAGCTACTACCCACCTTCCTTGCCAAAGTTAAAGCCTGTATGTTAAAGCAGAAGACCAAATGCCCAACTTATCCTGCCTCTCTAACAAAGTTCAAGAAAGTGAGACCACCACCAGTCACCTAAGGCCCTGAAAATAACCCAGATTTTGTTAAATAGGGCTCCAGATGATCCTAGAAAGCAGATTTCAGATGAGCGCAAAAGAAATAAATGTCTGCCTTCCTGGTCTGGTCTGGCTGTGAGGGCAGGGGCAGGGAGAGTATTTTGTAACTTTAAATGAGTGGCGTTATCTTTGTGCTTTTGAGCAAGGCATACTAACCAGACATGAGGGAATGTAACACCACTTGGCACAGGTGAATTACACTCCCTCCAGATGAAATTTCCCAACCATAAATGGAGTGAGATGGGAGTGGAGTAGAAGTGGTTTCCTGAACCCCACAGGCAACACCAGAAGTCCTGGAGTCCTGGGTTATGCATTCATTGTAAATGCAGTACTGGTAAACTGTGATTTAAGTTGTTTTCTAGTCCCCTTAGAGAAATTGGCCAGTATCTAAAGGTTGATATTACAAATTTAATTTCCTATTCCCAGGAATTATTTAATCATACAATGCTTTCCATTAAACTTAGCAAAAGGAAGAAAGGGGGAAAAAAGGAAAAAACTACACACTCTCAGTCACTGTCCTGGCCCTATGACAGTTGCAGCTGTGAATCTTTCCCTTCACACTAATTTAGGAAATAGAAAAATCAGGAAAGAATATCCTGACATTTTTAAATCTTAAAATATACTTTCATTTCACTTCCAAAGACTTATGAAGTATTTCCATGTGCAGCATATGCTTTTTAAAAGTGAGGCCACAGTCTGAAAGTCAAAGGAATATTATTCTGTGGGAAGCCTTACAGCTAATTTGTTTAGCAAATCTCCATATCCAAAATGCTGCTCAAGTCTCATTTTTGCTTCCAGAAAAAGAACAGATTATATATATAACACATTAGAACTTGATACCATCCAAGTATATGTTAAAAGGAAGTTCAAGGGATAAGATAATTAAGTGGATGATGTTCTCTCCTAGCAATTAATATATTATTCTTTCTACAGTTTACTTATGTAGCATAAGATCATATTAAATATTTTATAAAATAGAGTACATTCTTAGAGAAGGACATAACTCCTTTTATTGCACATCATTGAAAAAAATATTCAAAGTTCTGTTATGAATAGCCACTGAAAAAGTTCAAGCTCATGGTTCATTTAAGACCGTTGCTTTCGTTATGATGACTTATTTATTTTTGGGTCACCTGTTTTCCAAAAAGACTGGAGAAACATTCTACATTTGATGTTTGGGGAACTATGTTTCTGGGTAAACTGCCTCAAAAAACTCCAAGGTCTCTAATACAGTCCAATGTATCTTTTTTTGTGCAATGATTATTCTTTCTCTCTTTCCCCCATGAAGAGAAAAAAATCTTTTTAATTAGGCTTCTGAAAACTGAAGTGATTCTTCTAGGCCACTCTGTGGAGGGTATGATCTCAGTTATGTAAGGTTTGCTTTTTGTCTTGTAGGACAGGGATCTCAGATCTGGAAGCATACATGGCATGTATGAGGGGAACCGGCCATTCTCTCACACAGTGGTAAGACAGCAGACCTTTTGTTAAATGATGAAGATATTTTTTTCCATGTTTAACTGTTCCTTAGCAGGATAAGGCACAAACTTTTGGGCCTTTTCACTCCTCTGTTTTACTGATTAAAATGCTGTTGCGTTTCATGGAACAGAAACTATCCTGAGTTAGCATTATACTAGCTGATTCAGGTACAAGTGACAGAGGAAATGTTAGGTTCAATGAGAGATTAAAAGCCGAAAAAGCAAAGTAAATAACTGAGAGGTTAGTTCGTGCTGAGTCCCATACTGCTGCCATCCCAATGATTGCAGGCTGTATAGCTTAAAATTAACTTTGCTGTATCTGTAGTATATAAAAGTTACGGCATAAGAGAGCATAGGTGACTGCTGTTTAGAATTACATTCCGGGTCAAGGAAAAATAAATTCCTTCTTTTAACAGGGAATACAATATCACCATATGTTCAGAGCTAAGATAATGCAGGCCACTACAAAGTTTTTATCCCTTGTCAAGGCGAGAATAGGAAATTGTAATGGATTTTTGTTCCGAGCTCATTTTATAACCTATCCCATTAAACGGCATTACATTCATGTGACCTGACTTTACGTAACAAAGTTATCATAGCACAACTGACTGAAGACAGAACTGCATTTCGCAGTAGCAGACGATGTTTAGGCCAACTTATTATTAACTACTCTGTGCAGATTTTAAGTTCTCCTGTTTCAGTGAAATTAAATGTATTCTTTCCTTTTAAATCACATTGAAAGGACCTGATTGCTTAGTTTGTATATGCTATGCACCAAAGTGACCCTTTAATTAAGATCATGCTGTCACCTAGAACATTGTTATAATCCTTCTATTTTCAGCTGGGTTTTTTAGTAGATAAGGTTTTTGAATTCATCTGTCAGTACCACCTAATAACTGTCTAATTAGTCAGCCAGTTACAACAAGATATGACAAAAAGTAGAGGTCTCAAAGATATCATGTTCCTGTATATTTTGTAAAGACTGGTGGCTAGAAAGGAGAGAGGGACTCAGATCGGTACCAGCGAGGCTTAGGGGTCCACTTGCCCTGCTGAAGCGCCCGTCAGCTTTCCATCACTAGATAAGTCCACCAGTTCATGGGTAGGTCTAAACCTGCCATGGCAAGTGGTGCTCTGGCCTAACGTGACAGGTAAAGGGCATGGCAAGAAATTGTTATTGTTAGGATATTATTTCTCAGCTAGTTTTATTTCAAGGATTGCTTAGCCATTTCAAAAAAATGTCTTCCTCTTGTGCAGGACAGCCAAAGAGCATTTTTTTACTGCTTTTCATTTATCACTAAACTAAAACTAGTGTCAGCTCTGAATTTTAACTGACTGCTTCTGTTTCCCCAGTTTTATGTGACTGTTTGCTTGCAGATATAAGAGTCTCTGGGTATTTTTTCAGGTTTTTTTATTGGCAGCCATCTGGAGTTCTGTGGATTACTAGTGGCCCAAGGATCACCAGTTACAAAACACTGGTTCAGGAGCCCTGGGATGTGGAAGGAGGGGAGGTATCAGAAAAGAGGCTTGCAGATGTGCAGGAAGACCTAAGGAGATTGTGGTACACAGAATATAGAGGATAGGAATACAAAAGTGGGTGAGTAAGAGATGAAGATCAGAGAATACAGATCCGTGGGAAGCCAGACTTCTTCCATCCTGCTGGACTAACTGAATCTTCTAGCATGGTTTTTCATATTAAGGTTCAGTTTAGGGAGGAATAGATTTTACTACTTTTGTCAAACAAATCTCTAATTTTTTTTTTTTTTTTTCAGAAATTTCTCATTAGATTTTGAGGTGGCCAGAGCTCCACAGACTCTGCTTTAACTGATGCCAGTCACAGAATGTCTCTTGATGCCCATGGGAGCTGTACTAGACCAGCCTTGCATCCTTTCCACATGCTTACCGTTTTTCAGGTTTCCCTGGCCAAAAATACTGCATCACTCTGCACATGTTTATTCTATTAGTATAGTAAGTAAATGCATGTGACTATTTAAAATTAAGGTAAGTATAAAAGGGATTTTCCTTACCTTACTTTTTCTAGGCAATGCCAAGGCTAAGATTTCATTCTGAATGTCTAAACAGCTATGTGCATGATCCATACAGCAGGTTGGACAGTACATGCCATTAAGTCCTTATCACTGAAGCGTAACATTATTAATATGTGTTGAACACGATGTCTGACAGGGTACACTGGCCACAGCCAGAGAGCATGAAAGTCCTTTCAGAGAGAAAATGTTTTAGCAAATGCCCTTACTGAACATGAAAGAATACTGAAGTGAAATAGAGCCTGTGCTGTGGAGTCAGTGGGAAAGGGACATTTTGGTGCAAAACAGACTAGATCTAGTGTTTTCTTCACATTATATGCCTAAGATGCCTAAGCACGTATCAGTTGGAAGTTATGCTTGTTCTGAATGTTAACATCAGTTATCAATAGCCACGTGGATCAAGTAAAATGCTTTTGCTTCTCACAGTTGGTCTTGGATTAACCTCTACTGCCAATAATAACTTCACCTAAAGCCTTGGAAAGATTAGGTCAGACAAAGGATTGCATTCATGGGCATCAGAAGTACTTCTCCCCATTGCTTAAAAAGCCCTACTAGACAAAAAATTTTAAAAAAATAAATAAAAAAAAAAGAAGGGCATTGTAAGAGCTGGTCAAGTCATTTGATACTGCATGCTACACTTTCTTTCTTTTCTGGCCATGCATGAATAATCATGTGAATTTGGAGTTTAGATAGCACAAGTTGTCTAACAAAAGTACAGTTACTCATGAATAATTCAGATTTCAATGTGTATGTGAAGAAAATGGCTCAACACAAGGCTTTTTGTATTAAAGCCATCTGTGACTCACAGTATCATCATGCATGATATGGGGTCATTGTGTGAAAGCAGTAGTGCATGAAGGGCCATGGAAATGGCGTATGAAAAAACACTTCAGGATGCCATGCACAGTTCCTGGAAATGGTAATGATATGGGGTTTGAGGAACAGTGCTTACAAATCCTCCTGGTGCTGAAATCAGCTGTCTTTTCCATACTTAATATAGTTGTTTGGTGCATTGTAATGACGTTATTAGCACGAGTTTTTTACTCGGGTATGAGAAAGATGTGAGTCATGCAGCTTCTCCAAAAGAGAGCAGATGAAATGTTGATAGCACACTAATGTGTATTCTGTATGTGTGATAAGTATTCCAGAAAAAAATGTTGCTTTGAGGTACGGTAAAGTGCCCTTAAGAATTATGTTGCACAGTTTTTTCTTATCTGTGTCTGCCCATCATTTTTTTGTAGATGAATTCTGGAGTCCATTAAAATCACATATAAAACTTATTGATCTCAGCAGCTCCAAGTTTTATCCTGTAAGTTCCCAAGCATTGCAAAAAGGAGATATAAACACATTTGAAACCTGAAATAGATTTTCTGCACAAAAAGAATAATTTACATATAAATAAATATTGTCTTCTTCTCCCATAGCCTTTTACACATGAATTTGAAGAACTCTGCAAGTCTGCATAAATATATTCATGAAAGTTTGACTGCAGATTATATAAAGATTCCTCCATTTTGACATAAATCAAATTAATCCTCTTTGAGTCTTCACTGAAACGATGATGCTAGGCTAAATAAATCTCTTTGAATTCTCATTAACTGTTAGTACAGCTGATTCTTTGACTGGTTCATTAGCATGCTTGGTGGAATACACTCAAAAAGAGGGGAAAAAAAAGAACCCTACAATTTAATGCAAAATAGAACAAAGCTGTAGATTTCAGCCTTTGTCTTGTACACACTGTAAGGTACATGGAGCAATGCTCTAACCTAAGCACTGCATGAGGTTCTTCTGAATTGCCATTCAAATTGTTTCCTAACTTTGACAAAGCATAAATTAATTACTCAGCTGCATGTAGATTTTCACCTGAGTTAAAAGTATGGAGAAAAAAAGTGTTAAAATATCCACAGTATAACATTAACAAATAGATATCAGCAACCAAATTTGCTACTTTGCAATAGCAAAACATGTTAATTCAGCTTTAATGATTCTTAGAAAGAAAACAAAAAGTCCTGTCTTTATCCCATGAACATCTCAGTAACATCAGAGATAATTTTACATTACAATGTTCAAGAATGGGAAATTCTCATCCAATTCCCTGTCAGTCATGCAGATATGCTAAAGCTATTGTCTACTAAAGAAAACACATAATCGGGATAAAACACTACTATATTTAGTAATCAATTATCTACTGAGAAGCTATATAACTTGGATGAAATGCCACTGCATTTAGCAGAACTCAGAAGAAAGAAATGTACAAGATCTCAAAGGAAATGGAGCAATCAGCAGCCATTTTCCATGCTATGCGTCAGCAACAGCAGAGCTGCACAAAGCTTTTTGCATTCCATTTCCGTGATCTAATATTGCTGCACAGAACGAGTTCGGTTCCTTGGCTTGTGGCAAAGGTGGGTGGGATTTCCAAGAGGTCTCCATTTATAAAGGCCCTGAACAGCCAAACTGAGTATTCGTGATTGAATGTGATGGGGTTCACCACATCAGGCATAGCCACAGGCATCAAACTGGCTGACTAGTCCTTTAGGAGATCAGGATACTGTATTATTTAATCTATCATTAATATGTTCCACATTAAACATAATGCCTGCTGTCATGTTTCTTAACTTTCACAAGCTGATCTAAGTTGCTGCTTCTTATTACATAACTGTACTGCAATGCAATCCTAGAGGCTGCTTCAGGATGTCTCTTACAGCTTCCCATTATTTATGTAATGTCCCAGAAAACCACTCCAAAGACGTGTCTACAGGTAGGGAAGACCTAAAATTTATCAGCTCCTCCCAGCCCAAATAGGGGAAAACTGCTCGTAGTAGGTATATCTTCACTGTAAAGGTGTATCCCTAAAATCCACATGGCAAATAAACTTGTGTTATTCCTATTAATAGTACATTGGAAAACAGATACTGCTTTATGTTCTTTTCCTTTTGTGATAACCAGAAGGCTCCTTGTCCTCCCACTTCACAGAGCAATGCCCGTTGTGCTCTCTGACAGGGATGGAGTCCAGCTCCCTTTCCTTCTGGGTGCCCACGTTCTTGCCCAGCTCCCTCTGTCCACTCAGAGCAGTGCTCATACTTCAAACACTTTTCATGTTAGCTACATTGCTAGCTGAGATGAAAAGCCTAGAATAATGGGATTAAAGCTTTATTTCATGGACTTTTCCGATCCCAACACATTCTGAAAGTTATCCGTAGAGGTGCTGACTTTCTTTTTCTCTTTCCTTTTTATCCTTACCTCAGGGAAAAGTGAGGAACAGCAGCCACACCGAAGGGAAGTGAGAGCAGTGTACCGAGCCCTGTGGAAACAGAAAGGAAGCAGTAGATCATTTCAGTGAGAGCAGTATGTCTTGGCGTCATTCCTTGACACCACCCCCGCTAACCCAGCCTCCTCTGCCCCTCCCACACTCACACATCGAAAAAGCAGATGGAAAATATTCTGCCAGAAGACATTGAAAT
Organism: Fulmarus glacialis; assembly: GCF_000690835.1. Classification (NCBI taxonomy): domain Eukaryota; kingdom Metazoa; phylum Chordata; class Aves; order Procellariiformes; family Procellariidae; genus Fulmarus; species Fulmarus glacialis. The sequence goes on from NW_009193157.1 coordinate 22,413, forward strand.
ACAGTGTTAGAAAGTTACTCTCTTAAGGCTGGAGAAAGTGATGGAGAACTCTGGCAGGCAAATTAAATTATTCATAGTCAGTGGCATTTTGGAAGGAAAAGCGGGAAGGGAATAGGAGACTGAAAGAAGTTATAGGGATTGTACAAGAACCATCTGGGACATTGGAAACAGATGCACTTCAGCTTGCTACACTTTGGAGAAAGACCTGTGTGGCTAATACTGGGCTAAGGAGGCATTACCGGTCTTCCCAGTTTGTTTTCAGAGCTGAGCATACTCTAATACTGCAATGACATTATGGTTATAACAGAGCCAATGCTGCCAAATCTGGCTGCCCTGAATGGATTTTACTCTCTCTAATGGTACGGGGCAATGATGTTCAGATCCTGACGTCACTGTAATTTACTTGTTTGCTGTGTCACTTTGTATACGTGCTAGTCTCATTTGGATTTTAAAGGTGTGGCATGGAAAAGAGACATTGATCAGTGTCATTCTCAGTGCTTCAGTGATGAAACTTTTCTTAAAAACTTATTTTTGCCCAATTTCATGTTTCCTTATACATCTCTGAAAGACTATGGGGCCTGTTCTCACAAGAACTAAGCGACTCTACATTCAAAATAAAAAGTGCCTTTTCTTGAGATGACTCACTAAGAAAACTGCATTGCATATTATAGAGTAATAACTTTTAGAAATTAATCCAGTTCCACCCCCTAACTCTTGCATGGGGAGAGAAGGGAGGACAGGAAAAAAGAACCACGTGTGAGAGAGAACAGACACTGCAATCACTTTTCTTATGAACATGTTGAGATACCATGGTGATGAGCACAGGAGGTCAACCTGGAAAGGATATTTTTCTTTCTGTTATTTCTCCTGAGTTTTAAGCATATGATGTTGGCAAATATCTAATGCATTTTCCATTAATAGATCTATCCCACCATGTATGTCTTTGTACCAAAGATAATAGAAACCAGGTGGAATTTGCCCATATGAATATATAGATGTGCATAGTTCATACAAGTATACATGCAGACAGATACTAAAAAAGAGAAATTTGGTGAAAGCATCTCTTCTTTCTCTCTCATCATCAGCATTCTGAGTTTAACTCCAATAACAATGAACTTACTAACTTCCAGAATCACATTAAGGTAGCACTGTATTTAGATTTGCATATAAAATCAACTCTATACCAAGCACTTCAGAAGCATTTGCAAGCACTTTCTCTTCTCTGTTCCCCAAAACAGTACAGAACAGCCTGCTATGGGTTCTTCACTTTCTTGTCCAACCCGTGGAAATAATGAAGCTGACATATGTTGCAGAAATATTCCAGGCATTGTAATTTTCCCATCCTCACAGTCTCATATTGCACGAAATTGGCTTTTTTGTTGGAATTTACAGATAAAACAGCACCTGCCACAGCAATCTAATGACCTGAAGGAATTGTTACAGAATTAATCCTTATGAGTTTTATTGCAAAAATCAGTGAAGTGCTTCAGTATCCTGTGGTATATTAACCTAATGTTGTTTTCAGCATGCAAATTATTTAGGCCAGAGACTATGCTTTTGGTTATAAATTACTTCATAAATCTGGGATACAAATGGAAAATTATAATAAAAACAATAATCAACATGAAGCACCAGAAAGGAATCAGTAAGGAAAAGATAAATGGTTGTCAGTGGGAATGTTAGGCATGTGTGCCCGTGTGTAGATAAACACCAAGCAGATTGCTTGTTTAAACTTTTTTTTTTTTTTAATTTTTGCCTGAGGGGCACTGAATTTCTCTCAAGACTGATTGTAATGAATGTATTTGACATAACTGTGCTTGCTACTTGGGTTAGCTCTTTCATAGGAAAGCCATTCAAATTATCATTCCAAAATAGTGTTCCATTAAAACAAATATTGAATAGTATTTTTGTTGTGAGTTTGCACAAATATTTGCCGAAAGAACTCTAAGCAGAATCTCTAAAAAGGAAAACCTAGATATTTCACAAGAATACAGCTTTTTAAAATATAAACGTCCTTTTCTTAATCCTAAAAGATAGTATTTTGCAGTGAAAAAAACCCCCAAACAATATTTAACACTCAAAAATAACAAAGGACCACAAGGATTTCAAGTAAGAATAACTTTGTGATGTGAACGTAGTTAAAAAGTAATACGGATCTAAGTTTCCTAATAATCTTTTTGGATGAGTACTTGGGAAATCAAAACTGGACTTTTCTTAATTTATTACCGAACTATGAAATTCTTGCCTGTCCATTCTACTAAAACAGTTTTAGCACTTACATGTATAAACAGACATCTGTGGCATGCAAACTGTGCTTGCAGATTAAATTAAAGTTAATATTATTTGACTGGCAAAATATATTTATAAACCCTATTAATTCTTAATCTGGGTGCACATCTAGTGTCCTTAACACAATCCACGCTCAGGACCTGCAAAGCAGTCTGCCCGTCGTATCTTTATGCCAGGGCATGGCTGCCATTCACTGGTGCAGAGAAGATTGCAGAGTCAATCTTTCAACATGCTAATTTTATTCTCTTGCCCTCAAAATGTAATTTTTAGCTAAATAGCATAAATTGCTTACTATGTTTGCAGTAGCATTATCTTTCATAGGGGTAAACAGAAACTCCCGGGTAGATTGCCCAGCTGGATTTCTTCCATAGAAGTTAAAAATGTCATTAAAAAGGGCAAAGCTGGGCTTCTGCTTTCCGCTTGCCAAATCTACTCTTGGCCAAATCTTCTTAATGTGGAATAAAAAGAGGAAATTCTGCCAGGATGTGACAGGGGGATGAGCCTCCGAGGAAAGGACCCTGGGAGCTTGTGGTCAAGACAAAGCAAGACAAAAAATCTGGTGAGGGTTGAAGGAAAAATCTTGCTTGGGTTAAAATTACAGGATAAGCAGATGGTCCTCTTGTTTAGGATGCCCACAGCAGGTGCTTGTAGTAGAGGTTGAGCAAGCGTCTCTGTGTGACCATCTCTTTCCATCTCACTCCAAGTGGTCTCATATCCACAAGGCATGGGAGCAACCTCACAGGGCAGAGTGGCTTTGTGTCCTGCATGTAGTTGGCTCCTTCAGAGCAGCACTATGGGGAAACCCAGCATCTCTGCTGGATCATACTGCCAAGAGAAGAATTCTGGAGCTGCCCTGGCAACCTTCATTTTGATGATCGCAGATGTGCTAGAGTGGTGCTCAAAAGAAGGTCATAAGAGTGAGCAGGTCAGACTCATCTGGATGCCACTGTGCCTTGTAGGAGTGGAGTGTGGGAGAGAAGATTTTCTAAGTTTTAATCAGGAAGATTGATTCCTCTCTAGTCCAAATGTGCCCTCTGCTGAAAGAGCTGGCAGGCGAGAAAGAGCTGAGACCACAGCAGGATACTGATACTGGCTGCAGGATCGTGTTGCTGCTGCTTCTTTTGGTAAAGGTTTTCTTTTGACGTTTGGATGATATTGTGGCTTAATGCCAGCAGCAGGATTTAGGCTTTTCCAGATTGGGCACACAGGGTGAAGCTGGTAGAGATTTTTGTCATTGAAGTGAGTGGGGCTCACAGCTTCCTGACGAGGGACTATAAATCTTCTGTTGCTAGAGTCAGAGGAAAGTAATCATATGGGGACAACGCTGAAGGAGAAGGCAAGGTCCCAGAACACTGTTGCAACAGTGGGTCTCAAACTGCTACTGTCATGTGTAGTTCTGAAGGCACAAAACTCAAAATATGAACTCTCAGCTTTTCCAGGTTAAAGCATATAAATGTATAGAGTTTGAAGTAGTTTATTTGCTAAAAAAAAAAAAAAAAAAAAAAGATAAATCTTTAAATATTCTTCAAATATTTCTATAATGAAAAAAAATATGAGTTCTTATCTTGGGTTTGGTTAGGCACTCCGGCCTAAACCCAGCAGTGCTTAATGCACTCTATGGATAAATCTCAGAATCACAAAATAATTCAGGCTGGAGGGGATCTCTGGAGATCTCTAGTCCAACACTCTACTCAGAGCAGGGTCAGCTCTGAGATCACACCAGGTTGCTCAGGGCTTCATGTCAGCTGGGTCTTGAAACCTCCAGCGCGAGTGCAGAGCCTCTCTGGGCCCCTGTCTCACTGCTTGACTGTCCTTCTGGGGAAACAGCTTCTCCTTATATCCAGCCTGAAACTCTCCTGTTTCAGCTTATGCCTCTTCTCCTCCTGCCTTGCAACACTGTGAAGAGCTCCATCTTCTTGATGACCTCCCACAGGCCCTGGGGAGATACTCTTCTCCAGGCTAACCAAGCCCCAATCCCTCAGCCTCTCCTCTGTTTTGTTTTGTTTTGTTTTGTTTTTCTGGAGTAAGCTAATATTTCTGAGACTATTTCTGTGTCCTGGCAAATGGGGTTGGAATTGACCAATGTGCTCAGAAGTCATTAAAGTGAACGGATGAACAAACCTTCAGATGAACAGAGTGGGGCAGATCCTTTTAGAAACCTAGCTTGCAGGTTAAAAGAGGCAATAAAAAGTATCTTCTCTGGTTAACATTGCAAGGCTATTCAAAACGGATGAATCAGATCAGATCTGAAGCTTCTAAAAATTCTGGGCAGTGCTTAAGCAGCACTGTGCAGAGAGAAATAAAGGAAAACAGCACATCAAAACTCAGCTATGGGAATATAATCTGCTCGACCCTGAAGCAGTCATTTTGATAAAAGTCCAACTAAAAGAGTTTTCATAGAAGCTAACTTTAGTCTAGTGAGGCTAATCACCTCTTCAGTCACTGGAGAGAAACAGGATCCCATAATGGTCCTGCATGCATTGCTGCCTCTGCCCTGGCTATTGAGGCAGTCTGGTGACACGAGCCTGAGTGGGCTAAGTCAGCCTTTGTGAACACCCTACAAAAGCCTGTCTACCCAGTTATGATGTTTGCTAAGCTGCATCCACTAACAGCAGATTCTCCTGGCAGCCCAGTGGGCTGAAAACCATCAGCAGCAGAAGATTTAGCTCTAGCAGACCTACTTCCTTTCACAAGTGTTGAGTTTGGATGCTTGCGACTGCCCCATTTCTTCTTCCCTTCTCAAACATATGTGAGGTGGATTGCGGGTAGGAGAAGCTGTATTGCAGGTATCTCCTCCCACATGCAGCTATTTGGAGGAGACCGTGGAGAGAGCACAGGCACCATTTTCAGATGGGGAAGAAAGAGAGTGAAAAGCAGATTGCCCAAACCTGTTATATCACAAGACAGGCAAATGGGGCAATGTCCAGGTATCATCTGAGAAATCCCTGGCTCCTTGTCAGATATGCTCTTTTTTCATGGTACTACAACTTCATATACAAGCTCTGACAGTGCAGGCAAAGCAACTTGATGTCAAATAAAAACTAAATGGACTTCCAGTAGCACCAGCAGCACATCTTTCATCAGTGTCAGCGTACAAACCCTACTTTAATGAGTTCAGACATGCCTTGGCTTTGCTACAGCAATATTGACTGAGCGTCTCTTTTAATTAAATAAATGTAATATACAGAGAGAATTAGCTTCATGCAAACCCTTGAACAAACACCAAAAAAATCCTCCTACCCTAGATCCATAATGACTTTGATAAACTGGCTGTTCCTTTCTTATAAAATAGACAGAGTGTGCAAACCGTGCACAGTCATTCTTTATTTAGTGGCAAAAGATTTCACGTGCCACCTTTACCTCAATGCCAATAATACAGTACAGTCAATCTTATTCATAGGCTTTGATATTTCGTTACCTTTTCCTAGCTGTATTTGGAAGACCTGGGTGTACTCACAGGTAGGTAGGCAGGTGCATATAGATAAGTAGATAGCTACCAATAGCAAAAGAGATTAGGCAAAGGATTTCAATTTTTTACAGTGGAAAGGAATATTAGCTATCACAAATGCAAATACACACGAATACATCTGAGCATGAGTTGAGCATAGTAGATTTGATTCAGATGCTGTCCTGTTCTTTAAATGTTTCCTTTCCAATGGGTCACTTACAGCTGTTTATATGCCTAAAACACTCTTTTGCAATTTGGTTGTTTTCTTATCAAGTGCAGGTTGGGGCATATTTGGATTTTTGCACAGCAGCGTTGGTATAGTATCCAGCTGAATCAGTCCATACCCGTGGAGGTCTTTGCTGGTTCACTTATACACACTGCTCTTCCTGAGTTGCTAAGTTGTGTGACGTCAACTCCCTGGAGGCTAACAATGTCATTATCATTACCAGACAAAGACAGTTAGGTAATTTTGTCTGATGGGAGTGCAGATATTGACCTGAACTAATGTATTCTTATTTTCCAGAGAGATGCTGATTGTAGCAATGTAACATAGTAGGGTTTGCTAATATTAATCTAAAGATCGAAAGGCTGTGTTCTTTTTTAGCAGAGAAAAGCTTTTACATTCACATTCAATTTCATCACTTGACATGTCTCTAGTCTACTTGCTAGACTTGAGATTCTTTGGCTGTTTAAAGACATGTACAAGGTCTTAGTCTGTGTGTGCCTGTGAAATATTTTTGGCAACCTCTAATTTTCGCATCTTCTGACCCTGCAGAGAAAATTACCAAGCCTATTCAAAAGGTTTTCTTTCTTCAGGACAGCTTAAAAAGAAATACCTTTAGGGAAAGGAGACTTGTAGCAGTGATCACATCTGATGTGTCTTGTGACAACACGCTATACCTATCTTACTCTGTTTTTTCTTTGCTGACTGCTGGCAATGCACTTGGAATAAAAAGTCCTTGCCTTAAAGAGATTACAATTTGCACATTTTATTGCAAATTTCCTTGAAAAGCAGATATATACTGTGTGTATAATAAGCATTACATAAACAGATTGTGGAAACATGCAAGTTTAATAGTCCTTCTGGAACATTCTGTGATTATTATAACAAATACATGTATATGCCAGAAGTACAACTCCTCCTTATGAATGTATGATAAAATTGCTGTCAGTAGAAAACTAGTTTATAAATACTATAGTGTAACTGTTTAATGATGCAGTCTGGGATTTTGTACAATATACTAAAATCTAAACTTTGGTACCTAAATACAAATTACTACATGCACATTGCAGTAAATCTGATTTATGCTGAAGCCAGAATCATATAACACTCCCTCCAGATGTTAAGAAAGGAAAACTAGCCAGCCCTGAAAAGGCAATCAGGCTTCACTGAGACATGTAGCTTAGACAGTGCTATCATCCTCTACTAGCTATGGTGGAAAAATAACCACGAAGACTGCTCAGCTGAGAAATCCAGACAAGCAGCCATTGCCATCAGTGGAAAACACTAGTTTCCAAACACAGATAAACTTGTTATGATTCCATGACAGCCTTCCATAGCAAAACCTTTTAGTTGTAATGTCATGTTCTCCATTTGCAGTGTGAAGCCTTAAAAAAGCCAAGGTTTTAAGAAAAACCTCAAAACATTTTATTTCTGTTTCAGCCACTACCAATCTGTACAAGTGTATAGAGGATGTAGTCTGACAGTAAGCATTACAGGCAGAAGATAATTAAAAATAAACTAGCTGTAAATAGCATATTGCCTCAAGTCAACGAGTTCTATTTCTTTTATTGAAAGGTACATGCAAAGTACATTTTCAAAAGAAGGGATACTGGGTTTACTTTTCTTTGTCTAGAAAACTGCAGAAGTAAAGCTGTAAATCAATGGGTGACCTAATATTTACAAGGAACTTGGTATATCCCCCAGAGGCTAGACCACAAACATCTTTTCACCCCAAGCATAGCAATAAAAACCACGAAGCCATGGTCACTTGTGGCTTTGTCTGAACCTCCCTGCCTGCCCAAAAGCAAGCCTTATCTTAGCAAAAAGGCAGCTGGACAATTACTACCTTGCTGAATAACACCAGTTCCCTGCTGCTGTGCTACCTCTACTTCAGAGCCTCAATCTCATTTTTGTACACAAGATTTCTTAATAAAAAGGTGTAATTTCTTATTCATTGTTCTCAAGGGATCTGAGGATTTTTCTTTTCAAGCTGCTTTCTTCCGTTTAACAAAAAGGATATTTTATGTAGCAAAGGGACTCCATTGTTTTTTTAACAGATAAAGTAATGTCTGTTGCAGTTGCTTACATATAGGTTATAACAGGTTCACATCTCCAAATTGATGCATCTTCAGATCAAGTGGTCTGTTATGTTCAATAATCAAACTAGGATCAGAGCATTACTCCAGTTTTGGTAGATTTTTTTCTTAAGGTTTTACAGTCATGATGTTTTCATGTTATCTGCATAGCGTACAGTTCCAGTTTCCTGAACAACTATATCTTTGAACACTGCTGTAAAGTTTAATGCAGCGTTTCATGCTACTATATTCCACAATCTTTTGCTTTACTTTTACCCAGCTGTAACAACACTGTACTTATTGTAACCAACAACGATGACTGTATGTGTAATCATGCCAACAGCAATGAATCTTCAGTACATTTATCAGCCTTGTGCAGGCTTAACTTGACATTTGAAACTAGGAAAGGTTGTACCAATTTTTTTTCTTTGTAGTTAATACAGAAACCGTAATTAATGATTATGTAGCTGAGCCTCTGTAGCATCTTACAATTGATCCTCTATTAATCTGGCAAAATAAGAGGATAATGTCGCCAGCATTTACAGAGTTGGCAGTAAAATACTTGGCACTTCATCCCACTTGGGTTTCATTTAACAGAATTTGCTAAAATGGCCTTGTTTAGGGCATAAGTTGGTAGAGTGGTTTGGTTTAATTAAAACAAGTTCACACTCTTTTCCTTAGCTTTTAATATGGTTAAAGATAATTATATTGCTCCTTTTCTGTTGCTCCTAGATTTCAGGAAACCCCACAAGCTGATAGTTTTACATACCTAAAGAACAACGCAGCAAAGTAATATGTGCTGTAGCTAGGCTTCCTATCCTACTAACCAACAGGACAAAATTGTCATTGAGCAAAAGGAAACTTTTTCACTGCTGTGAAATTGATAGATTATTTTATTCAGTTTTTATTGGGGTAGAACAAGAAAAGGAGATGTCAGTATGTCATCATTTCTTTGGGGGTAGTTTTTCAATAATTTTCAACTTAAGATTAACAAACATATGCATACATGCATGTGTATACTCATTTAATAAATCCTGATAGTCTTTGACCAAAAATACTATTCACGGACAATTAGAGTCTCTCAAAATACAGTGTATGAATCAGATTAAACCTCCATAAACAATGCAATAAAAAGTGAAGTTAGTGTTAACTTGCATTTTTGAAATCTATGCATACTAATGCTTCCCTGAAGATGGAAATTGTCACCAAAATCTGTAGTTTGGGAGTTGTAAAACCTCTAAGAGTGCTCTGCTGGAGTGGCAGACCCTTTCTTGGGGAGCTGGTTCAGGCTACCTCCATCTTTTACCTCTCAGCAACCTTTGGATCTGTGGACCCCAGCTGAAAACTGCAATTTGAGGTGCATATATTTAGATAAAGGTAGCTGTATGAGAAGAGTCACAGAAGAGATTTCACAGAGCTATAACTATGATAAGAGGAAATAGGGGTATAGCTACAGGACCTTTTGCAGGCTGAAGCTTTCTACCCTTGTGCTGGCTGGCTGGGTGACAGCTGTTTTCCAAAAGCCACACGTTCATGGTTGCTGCTGCAGCTGCTGGAGCCGAGGAGACCAGCACCTTTGTGGGATCTTAGTGCAGGCACAGGACACTACAGATGCTACTACGCACCACGTGGCCTTTCCTTTAGGGCTGGCTAAAAATATGAGCCAGGTGAGTGACCAGGTTTGTCGTGGCATGTGCTGTGCTCTGCAGGCTGCATTGCAAGTGGAGAGCAAGGCTCCCTGGCTGCGGAAGCCGGGAGGCAGGGGATGAGCAGCTTGTGACAAGTTAAATGGTGACCTGTGAACTGGTTGGGAAAAGTGATCTTTGACTTGCTGGTCCTGTGGAGTAGCTGAGCGACCTGCATGCAGGGAGAGTGGAGGCTTTGCTATTCAGGACAACTCACATAAATACAGATTGTGCCTCAGCAGGATAAATGCCGTGACCCTATTTTGCTGTGGACATGTGCTTCACTTCCCACCACAGCAAATGCTATAATGTATTTTACAGGTGCCATGTCTCACAGTGCAGAGAGGAAAGCCACGGCTATATTAACACACAGACTGTAGCGCTCCTAAGCACCTCAGGGCTTCAATGTGCACTTTCTGGAAGGGTATGAGCAATCTCTCTGCAACAGCAGGTCAGTGCCAATGCAACCTTGGGGCACTTAATTTCCTCTTATTTATAAACAAAGCATTTTTGACACATACCAGCTATCCATGTTCACTGCTTCTGGTTCCCTATTAGTGTCTGCCACTGGCTGCCTATTAGCCCAGCTGTCCTCACCGATAACCTCTGCACAGCTCCCAGCTGCTTTTCCGACGCTCCATTCCCCAGTTGTCCCCTTTGCTGAGAAACAGGTACCAACGTGGCACCTACAAATGAAAGAGCAGGAGCAGATGAAGGAAGACCAAACCAGCATCTAGGTGAAGTTAGCAGAAACCTTTTCTGAGGGTGAAAGGAATAAGGGGAGCAAGCATGGAAAAAAAATGGTGGTCTGTGATGCAGGATTAGGACACCTCGGCGTTAGCTTATTGCTCAGCTACAGCGTTTCTGAGTGATCTTGAACAAATTATTCAGTCTCTTGGGGCATCATAATTATTCTCTATTTTACAAGAGTTTTGAAAAGATAATTGCATTAAAGACTGTGAGGTGCTCAAATAAATAGTACAGTGATAGGATCTGCCTAAGAGATTACTGTGGGTGTTTAAGAAGGATGAACATCTAACAAAAATGTCCCCAGATCCTCCTCCGCACAGGCCTGATCCCCTTCCCTCTGCCTGTATCCCCTTGTACTGTTGAAAACACTCTTTTTGCTGTTGTCAAAGTCCTGGGGTTTTTTCAGCTGCTTCGATTTCCCTGCCAGTCCTCCAAGACCAGTACATCTGTCTTCTGACCTGGTGTCCCGAGATATACACACACTCCTTCATTGCCTGGATTCTTCTCTCCCAGTTACAGTCACACATATTGCCCCTCACCTTGTTATTGCTGATGCTCTGCTCTAACGATTTTCCATACTCAGAAAACTACCATGCCCACCAATCAAACCTGTAGAGTTGCTTCTAAATCAGGAAACACCTTTTTTCAACAGCAAAAACTACATAAGCTCTTAGCAGAGGCGGACAGGAGCAAGAAGACTCTGGATTCTTCAGATATCTAGCACAGGTTGAGTTTCGGAGTGTCTGAGGCAATATAACATCAGTCTCAAGGATGCCCCCCTGCATCCAGCAAATTACTGTAATGAAGGTTTCCATTACTCTTCCCTCACGTGGTGGACCTTGCACCAATCAGGCTCTTTGCAGAGGTGTGTTTCCTTCAATTACTTTTTTGACATTGGTTCCACCACCGAGCTGTTGGTACCAGGGCTTTGGTGGATGAACTAACCCAAACCTTCAAAAAGCCATACGGAGGCTGTGCCCTGACCTCAGCCCAGGCATTTCGGACCCAGTGCTGCAGGCTGTACATGGCTGCAGCTGAAGAACAGGCAGGAGACACTTTCCAACAGAACCCTCCAGCACTAGAGTGAAAAAAAAAGGAGGGAGAGCATCTGAGGAAGGTGAGGTCTTTAACCACCATAGAAAGATTTGTCAGTTGTAACCCAAAGTCCTAAAAATCAGTGATCCTGAAACATTTTCAAACAAGAACTTTCTTCCAAAATTCTTGGCCTCCTACTTGCTTTTCATTATTAATTTATACTACAGAATTTGTTTGCTGGTCCTATCTTCCAAAAAGACACATTTCAATTTACATTCATATTTTTATTCTTGGGTTATTTCCTTATCTCTCTAGATGTTCTACTTTGTTTATTTCTATGCAGTGTGACTGCACAGACATTTCTTTAATTCATTTTTATTTGTTTTCCTTTTCTTTTCTATTTTTTGGATTCCCCATTTTGCTGCTTCGCTGCATTTTTCATCTTTGAGTCTTCTAATTTCCTTCCACTCCCATTTATTTTTGTTTGCTGTATTTCTCCATTCACTTTCACTGTTATTACTTTTTAAATTATTATTATTTTTTATTCTGTATCTTTACATATGTGTTTGTTTTCTGTTTTCTTGCCTTTCCTGTCTTTTTTTCAGGTTGGCAACAGGAATTTTTTATTCATAGCATACTTCCATTAAAATACTCTACAAAGTTACCTGCAGTATTTTGCCTGATCAAAGTGTCAAAACACTAAAAAGAGGCACTCTGGGTTGTATTAGGTGCTTAAATAAGATTCACCCCTTCTATACCTGAAGGTTGATTTTTTTAAAGACAACATTCCTTTCCTAACTTATTCTATCAACTATGTGGGGAAGAGGAACATGGAAAATATTGTTTGGTTTCATTTTATAAGTTTCAGGACAACAGTCGATCCTTGGTTAATTTTTAATTTTTGATTTGTTGCAAGAAGCTGAGAGGTGCAGTTTGCCAGGAATGTGAGAACTGGATGAATGAAGGGGATTTAGCACATTTGGGGAACCAGGAACACTGAATCTGGAATTTCAGCTCTGTCTTAAAATACTGCTACAGAGTCGCAGAGGAATCCAAAGACGAGAGGTCAGGTAACCTCACTGTTTGGAATAAACTTCTCCATTTGATGCTGAAATGACATATTATTTGTGCTTGAGCTTAGCATGCAGGTCGGATTGCTATTCCTCTAGGATATAAACTTATTCTTGTGTATACGGAAAGTCAATATTCACTCTGAGTAAATCAACCACAATATTTACAACAGTGTAGCCCTTTGACCAGCTCTAATGTAGACACATCAGGTTTTCAGTCACTGAATCTGATTCTTCTATTATTGTGTTGGCTTTGGTACATCATGATGCTGTCAACTGAAGTTATAAATGAGTTATAAAAGAGTTTCTGCTTCCTGGGAAACTCATTTTTTCAATATTGGATCATAACCTACCAGAAAGAAAGCAGACAATTTCAAATTGTCTTGAAAGCATCACTTATTCTTTTTCCTCAGTTTGTGATTAATCACAACATTTTGTCTCAGATTTGGTTTTTTTCTACAGTTTTTACACTGTAATCTGGTCTGAGTATAACATTGACCCTATTATGAGGAGGAGACTGGATTAAGTTCCTTCCAACATGAATTTTTCTATGATTCTTTGATTCTATGCATTTTTAAAATTCAAAAGCCATTTCATAATGAAAGATCAAAATATTACAGACCTGGAAAGAAAATATTTTGAATATATTAAATGTTTTTTTATACAAAAGCCCTCCTCCCTTCCCCCCTCCCCCCAGATTTCAGTGAAATTAGTACATTCATCTAACTATTTTTGCTTTCATTAAAATTTTATTTTCCAATAGGAAGATATCCTGAGGAGCAAACACATATACTATTAACCATAAGCACTTCAGATTTACCCCAGCATAAGCAATCTGAGAAGTTGGAACCATTACTACTTCTTACAGTTCAGGAATTGTAATTCTTCGTAAAATTTATGCTGCCTTTTCATATTGATAGCTCTTAGTAGTTTTGCCTGTCCCTAGCACATCTGCCAGGTAAGGGCATATGTGTGCAGCAACTAATACTCATGAATAAATACTCATTTCAGGACTTATTCTGCATCTACTGACTTCACTAGAAGCAAAATCAGACGCTTCTGTTAGCATTCCATCTAAAATGTCAGCTGCATATTATGTATGCATAGTTTGATCTAAATGCAGCTCCCATGGGCTTTACCTCACTAGAACAGGGGCTAGCTAAGAGGTAGTGATATAATAGACTGTACTGTGAAAAAAAGTAGCAAAACCAATGAACTAAATTTATAGAAATTTATTCTTACACACATTGTTAAAAAGCCAGAACCAATATAATCAGTGATGGGGAAACTTCAAAAATTAGAAGCCTATTCTAATCCAAAGATCAGCTGAGGGTGTCATATAAATTATTTGGTAAATATCTCATTCTGTTTTTTTTAAGAAATCGCCACATTTCTGCAAAACAGAGATTTAGTATTTCTAAAGACTATTTTCTTAACATTAAGGTTAATTTGGTTCCTGTTGGGGTGAAAGTTCAACTCAGTGTTTATCTAAAATGCCTCACTCATATCCTGATAAACAAATTAAAATGATCATGCATGAAACAAATCTCTGCTGCAACAAAAAAGTAATAGAAAAGAGAGATGCTGCTCAGCATTTGCAGAATCTGTAGGCTTATAATTTATTTGGGTGACGTAGAGGGTGAGCTGAAGATTAACAAATTCATGACAGATTCAAGAGAAAGCAGAACGTATTTCAGAGTGTTGATGAAGAGACCTCAGGTCAAAATGATCTATGACGAATACTTGTTCCACTGACAAATCTTAAATGGAAAACTAGGAAAGAAATTACATCATCTCTGAAGAGATTTGGTTAAAGTGTCCCATGCAATAAAAAAAAATTTAAAAAAAAAAAAAGAAAAACTAATATTGAAGATTAAGTGATAAACCCACATTGCCTTTCAATTTCTAGTGCATATAAGCTTTGCAATCGGTTTAATGGAAGGATATTCTGGAAGGCATGGAATTATGCCAGAATAAGGTCTGTGACATTATGTGAAATTTCCCTGTAATATTTTTCCTTAATTTTTTTTTTTTATAAGAAATAAACCAAACTGAAATTACCCTACACCTAAATCACCAGTGTTCTGCTGTAATGTCATGCTGATGTTCAGGTTTACAAATGTGTCAGACTGGACTGCCATGACGGTAAGTGAAGCCTTGGGGCTCCACAGAGGACAAACTGAACCATCCAGAGTGCTGCTAGTACGGTGGAAGTGAAGGAAAAGCTTCTACTTGTTTATTTAGGGTTCAGAGGGCAGAAGAACTCCAAAGTTAAATTTGTAAGGCTTCAAAGAACCAGGTAAGTGCTTCTCCAGTAAGGCTTTAGTAGCTACAGGAATTGTAACTTCCAATCCCAAATTAGAAGGTAGTATCCTCCCCCCTCCTCCTGTCACCCAAACTTTGAGGCATCTAAACTTCATTAGATACTTCCTAATTAAGATTTCTTTTAGCTATCTGTGCCTTCTGCAGATGCCCATTGTGTGTATGCCGATGGGTAACACACACCCCACACCTACTGAAGATCCTGCTCCAGCAGAGGTATTCAACACGCTTCCAAAGTAATAAAGGCATCCATTTCTCTACAGTTGAGCAGCAGAAGTAGAGGTTTTTTGATAGCAGAACAGCTGGGAAATGTAGCCCTAAATTCTGCTGACTCTGCTACTTGAGCAGAGTCCAATCCACGTATCCAAAACACTAGCAAGTCATTGAGGGAAACACACCTTTGCAAAGAGCCTGAATGGTGCAAGGTCTGTCATGTGAGGGACGAGTAATAGAAACCTTCATTACAGTAATTTGGTGGGTGCATCCTTGAGACTGATGTTATATTGCCTCAGACACTCTGAAACTCAACCTGTGCTAGGTATCTGAAGAATCCAGAGTCTTCTTGCTCCTGTCCACCTCTGTTAAGAACTTACGTAGCTTTTGTTGTTGAAAAGACTAGCATAACCCTGCTCCCTTGGGATGAACAGCCTGGGGACATGCTGTCTTTCCTGCACTGCATAGCAAAAAATTTGAGAGACATAGTTTACAGAAAAGAATATCCAGCAGGGACTTTTGGGGGGTGGTGGTTTTTGGGAATCCTGGGCAGTAATTCTCATTTTCTCACACTCTTATTAGCCACTGGACTAAAAACCCTAGAAAAGTCTTCACAGCAGGAGCTGGCACCAGAAATGTGCTTTTCAAGTTGAATACCTTATCTTCAGCACCTAAAACCATTTCCTCATATATTCTTTCTCTCTGGTTTGTGTTATCCTGTATTTATTGGTAGAGAATGGCTTAGCTTCACTGTAGCTTAAAGTCTGGCCTTGCCCAAGCACCCTGTAGGCTGACGCTCAGGGCATTGTCTAGGGAGGAGGAAGCTGAAGCTGAAGAAGGCTCTGAATGTCTGGGGTTTTTAACCAAGCTAATACAAGGAGGCTGTTACCAGGTACAGTTCTGACAGCAAGCTCTGCTTCTTTTAAAAGAAAGGCTGGATAAATCTGGAAAAAAAAAAAAACAACTTGTCTGTGGATTCAGAACTGATCAAAACATCCTGAAGGTCTGAATCTGAGGCCTGAACCACAAGGATGATCACTATTTCAGACATTTCTCTTAAAGCTTTGATGAGTTAATTCTAGGCACTCACAGGTTGCTTGCTGCAAAGCAAACAGAAGCACCTGAGTCTCCTGTGAAGTCTGTAGAGACCTTAGACAACTCCATCAAGGTGCAGGACCCTTTTAAGGGGATGGTAGAGCTGACACCTGAAGCTTAGGTGATATCCTAAGTCATTTTTAGACATTTGTGTCATCTAGTGGACCCCTCTCTTTTAGGATTTCTGCCAAAGCAATTGAAATTTTGTGCCTACATTTCTTAGGTGCTTTGCAAATCCCGGTAGGCACACCTATCAGCACCAAAGATGCCTGTGCAACTCTGATCATGGGTCTGTACCAGAGGATGAAAACTTTGTTAATGTCCAGACCCAGTGAAATAGCTTAAAGATCAAAATTGTTCATACCAAGTTACAGTTAGATTCATTAAGGAAGATTCACCTGTGTTTGCTATTTTATTGTGTTGAAAACACAAAGTATCTCTTCATCCAGAAAAATGCATAAGAATCTCCGTAGAAATAAACATAGCAGCTGGTAAAGCTGACTTTCTGCTGTGCTTTTATATCACCCTGCAGCTAGCATTGGCCTGAAAAAGGAAGGATGCCTGGCACTTCCTTTCCAGAAATCTCTGCTTGGCTGTTGCATCTGCCCACTAGCAGTTACTTTAATTTAGAGAAGCCTTCAAGATTTTAAGACTGCCCTATTTTCCCATCAAACACAACAGCTTCCTGGGAGAAGACTAAGGCACCACAAGAGGGGCAAATGACATAAAATCATTCCAGCAGCTTGCAGTATGTGGGCAATAGGGTATTCTCTCAGGGTACCTATGGTCTGAATTGATGGTTGCTTCGTGCCATAAGGTGGCATAAAGAGGAGGAGAGACGTGTCCCCTAGGAGCTGTAAACACTTATGCATGAGTCTGAAATGTCCTGTCTATGAATGTTTGTGTCAATAAAGGAGATCTCCGAAAAATCTACAGAGAGTGAACTTCAAGGCAATGTAAGCAGGACCAGATAAACATTTCAATAAAGGTAACCAAGAATATCTTATGCCTCTGTTGTCATCTCTTCACGTCAAAAATTTCTGCAACCAAAAGGGGAGATTTATCCCAACTCAGTGAAAATGCAGAGCTACATGTCTCTGACCTTGTTTTGTCCATGCTAGCTCTGAAATCCTGTGTGTTTCACCCAGCTGGGCTATAGCAGAGTTTTGAGTTTGGCTGCTTGGGGAGCAGTTGTTTTTAGGTTTTTGGGGGGGCGAGGGGGGAGGTTTTTGGGGTTGGGTTTTTTGCTTTAATGACAAGTTTTACCTCTTAGCCTTCTGTGCTATTCTCTGTGGGTTTGCTGTTTCAGTAATTTCTCTCCTTTGTCATCTTGCAGGTTCGCCAATGCAGGACTGATGTCATAAAATTTAAGGGCACTAGTTCACTTGCTCAGCTGGAGCATGGGATTTTAGAGGAAGAATAAAGCTATACAAATATCTAAGAGCTGAATAATAAAATGTCCCTTCATCTGTGTACTTAATTAGCTGCTTTCCTCATGATTACAAGATCAGTACCCAGGAAGAGAGGAGCTCTTAGGTCTCAGCAGGTTAACCCCACACCAGGGGATTAGACAGGACCCAAACTGTGATGCTTAGTGTTCTCATTTCCAGGACAGTGCTGGCATCCAGTACTTGTCTATTCTGCTCTGCAGTGAGGTGAAACATTCATGGGACTGAAAGCTCTGAGTTAATCCAAAAAAGGAGTCATTTTGGATAGATTTTGGCAAGTTGCTAAGTTAAAAAAAGGCACATATGAATATGTAATAAATGATAAATTCTTTCCTCCTCCTGTGTTATCAGTGGCGGCTATATTGCTTTGTCATACAACTGCTGCAAAGGCTAATCCTCCACACTTGCAAAATCTTCTTATTCTAACTGCCATGGCCCTGCTGAAGCCAGGGCTTATGTCCCTAAAAATAGGAGCAGGATTACTTAGGTTGCAGGCCACTGAAGTAGTTTAAAGGTTTTCAGATGTGGAGTGAGGAGAGAGAAAAACTGTTATTCTAAACTATCAGAGCTCAAAATTTCCATTTTAATCAACTTTAATTAAAGACCTCATACATTCCCAGTACAAAGGCTTCCAGCATGAATGAATGTCTACCCCCTTATGAAAATGAACCACCAGTACGACACTTATTTTAACTCCTTACCTCACAATTTTCATATCTGTCTCAGAACCTCCTGGCTTTTGTTTATTGAGTTCAACCTTAGAGCAGCTGAGTAGGGGCTTTAAGGAGGACTTAGGCCCTTCCAGCCATAATTGCAATCCTGACAATCCCTACTCATGTATGGTCTAACCCAGGACCTTTTGGGTAAAATCAGGCCAGGGTAAGCTTAAGTGCAGCCAAAGCTGAAGGCTCACCTTCCTTCTGAACAGGCAGTCAGGGTCTCAGCTGAATTCAAGGGGCAAATAATAAAGAACAAACCAGAGGGAGAAGTGAGACCAAAGGTTCAACAGAAGGTATCTGGACATGAAAACTGAGCAAAGAAGCCCAGATAGTAGTTCCTAGCATTTGGGAATGTTTAAGAAGTTAAAAGATGTTACTGGGCATAACTCTACTTTGAGAAGTGAAGGAGGAAGATAATAAAATTTGTGCAGGTCTAAAACACCCTCAGGCTCTGCAGCTCATGCCTAAGCCCTGTTTAGGTTCAGAAACTGGACCTTCCTCTACTTAGCGTGTTTCCTCTACTTAATATTCACTATTTAACATAAGGTCTATTCTGGGAGGCTCGGTTGGAGTGTTCCTAAAACAATCTAATGGGAAACAACTCCTTCCAAGAAATAGTGGGAGCCACTCTTTCTTGCACAAGATGCAGGAGAACAAATGTCCCCTTTGTTTAATAGTCTCACACTAGGAGATTTTCATCCAGGCAGAAGGACCTGTGGTTCAATTCAGTCTTCAGATCCAGGCAAGCTGTATCTGAGAATAATGCCTCAACTGTGGGAGTACAGTCTGTTGCAGAGAGAAAAATATAATCTTTGGCTCTGACCCTTCTCTCCATCTTCTCTCTCCCATTTCTTTCCATCCAAGCTGTGCCACTGTATAGAAGGGGTTTGCTGAGTCAGAAGGAGAAGAAGAGGAAACAATAGGAGAAAGAAAATGTTCTAGTCTAATGTTAAGACAGTTGCTTAGGATGAGGAAATTTAGAGCTTTGGTGTCTCTGACTCTGGGGCAGTTTTTCTTTAATATAAAACACAGAAATTGTTCTTTGACACAGAAGATTGCAGCCCAGGACATTACCTTTCTAAACTGAGACCTGAACCTGGGTGCTCAAATCATGCTCTACATGATCCTCTTCATCTCTTCTTTTCCCCACAGTAAACTTTGAATTTGGTTTCACTCACCAGTATGTTTCAGCTAGTGAATTCCCCTTCACACCTCAGTGTTCAGGAAACTTACCTTTGAGATGGGAAATATGATTTTGAGTCAAAGAAGATGCAATGAAAACTTCTCTTTCCTCAGTGAGTGGCCTGACTGTGAAGCTCTTACATGAAAAACAGGTTCTGCCAAATCTTCTTGGCTTTGGATGTGGATGAGGACAAGGGTAGCACCCAACTTCTAGGCCCTTGGGGCAGAGTCGGAAAACCCACGCATGCAACCTCACGCTCCCTCCACAGTTCAGTACAGTTAGGACCTGAAAACAGGAGACACACTTTCTCCTCCCCAGATGTCCTGAGAGGATGTGCTGCCATGGCCAATGCCCTCTGCTCAGCTGACGAGCTGACTCACTCTTCTACTTTCTTTCTCCCTATTTCCTTTCTGTCCCCTCTCAGATATTTGTTATTACATAATTGCACATCAGTGGGAGTGACATAAAATGCCATTCTCTGTCTCTAGCCTTGTGGTAAAGGCACTCTTCCTGCACCAAAAATTGTTGATTTGAAGTTCCCTCATGTTGGGGGGGGGCTGGATGAGGGGCTTCACCTTTCGACTATGCCACGATGTTATTATACAGCGAAAGCAGCTCCCCTATCACCTTCACTGCTCAGAGCAGACAGCACTCCCTTCTCTGGAAGACGTGTCTCAGCTTCCCTCCCTCCGAGGAGGTTACAGGCCCTGGGCATCAAGGGGACAGAGCAGTCCTTGCTTTTCTGCCCCATGTGAGAACCAGTGACATCTCAGATTCACTTGACAGCTTTGATAGCTTGTTTTTTCTCTGCTGCGTAGCCTGGGGTGTGCCTCAGTTGCAACGAAAGGTTTCGTGCCAAGGCTCACAACCCCCTGCACACTGCACATGGAGGTCAGGTACCAAACCCTGTGCCTCTGTCCTCTTTCAGGAGATATGTGCCTAAAGGCTAGGCACTCTAATTACTAAACTTCAGGTGTGGGGGCATTGTTTCATTTTGGTTTGCTTTTATTTTGTCACATTCCCTGTCCTTAACCCTCAGCGTAGGTAACAGTACCTGAAAAATATTACAATGCGTAATAATTTGACTTTTTTTTAATGTTTGGCAGTCGGTTCAGGGTTCTTGAGGGCCTCAAGAGGGAGGGTCAGAGGCAGGAATGAGTAGGACTTCCTTTTCTATTTGCCTTGGTCAAACACCAACGTAGACTTTATCCAAGAGAAGCCTTTGGTGGCAAGCAGTAGTGGATGGGGACACCTCTGCTGAGTAAAGAGTTGCAAGTAGGTTTGTTCAGGGAATTTTTTCCCACAGGCCAAGAAGAGTGAAGGCACAGTGCTCTGACCATAACATGGAGTTTTATTGTTCTTCGCAAATGTACCCATCAACTGAAGTCCTTGTTAAACCCAAGTACCCTTTGATGAGTCTCTCCAGCTGGACAGACCCTGTCCCTTCCACAGCCAATGTTTCCACCTTCCCCTCCACTGTGCTCAGTCTTTCTGCCATGTTTGCGTAATTTGATTCCCACCATAACTGACAGAGCAATTAGGAAGGTCTCAGTCACAGTGGAGACTGGCTAGAAAATGTAATCCATGGATTGGCAGCCAGGCAGGAATTCTCAACCGGGAGCCCAGTAGGCATCACGATATAAATAGTCTCATGCTCCAGTCCGTGTCAGATCTGCTTCAGGAACCCTATACTTGAACAGTGAACAAGCACATAACTTTGGTTTCCACAACTTTCTGCGCCTGGCAACTGCCAGGAGCACTGCATATAGAGCAAACTCAAATATAATTTACTAGAGATGAAGCTAACATGCCTGTGGAAGTGATAGAAGGCACTAGTGTAAACAAAAAGTGTTAAGTATAGTAGGAAATAAGCTTTCTCCCATAATTTTAACCAATTCCAGCAACCTTTTTCCTTCAGGTAGAGATTTCTAAAAATTATATTCATTGTGCTAATTTCCTTAGATAAATAATACTAAAGAACTGAAGCCAATTCCTAATAAATTAGTGGCATAACAATAAAGTAATGATCAGTCAGATTTCTTAAAAATAAACCTTCATATTTGGAGTGTATATATACTCATTCATCTGCAAACAAAATATTTTACAAGGTAGACAATGGACAGTAAAATATATTTCTATTACAATTTGAGGAAATATGCCTTCAGCATAACTAAATACTCCATCAGATGAATGAAAATAGATTTTTTTTATTTCTTTTTCATTTCATCCATAAACTTAGTATATATTGTGGATTTTATTGTTTGATTTTTGTGATACTGAATGGAAGTTTAATTTGTATTTATTTAATTCACAAAATACGAGAGATATGCTTCATCTTTTTCCTATTCCAGCTACTTCATATGGCTCTCTTCCTGTCTTCACCAAGCAGATTATGATGGTTTGACTACATGCAAAAATCCTTGGCTAATATTTGTGACATGTTGTGCGACTACAGAAAGCACCTTAGGTCTTGTTGCTTTTCCTTGTTCTCCATGTAGTCTTTCTTTTACTTTTATCATTTTATATTGTTCCCAGTTGTGTCGTCCAAGCTAAGTCTGCTGGGATCTGTTGATGTCATGGTGATTTATGACCTTGTAGAATGACAAATTATGGATTCACATGGGATGACCAAGTGCCCACAGTTTAATCTTATGAAGTCTTTCACTTCAAAAATTACCTTCTAAAATGCAACAGCAGATCTTCATTTTCTTCCTGACAAACTTCCCAACCTGGGAATGCAGTTCCTTCAGTATTCTGCACTGTCTGGAGAGTGTACTTAAGACACTTGACACAGAAATCTCCTCTCTGTATCTATTAAGCCATCACCAGATTTTTTTTTTCTCTCTCTAGTAGCCTTCTACTTCAATTACTCACTTTTTTCTCATCAACAAACTGCATTGTTGATACTATTCATACAAATGTACGAAATAACCATAGACTGCATAAGCAGTAACTCAGTTTCAGACGCATACAACAGGGTATGCAAACAAACATACAAATGCACAACCACTCTTGATGATTCTTAAATGGTTTTATAAGCAGAGGTCATGGGCCTGCCATTAGATCCCTTTAAGTGATCTCTTGCAACTTGTAGATCTGATTGTAGAATTACTGTCTGCTTACAATTAAAATGATTACATGCCTACAGAAGGGCCTTTGGCAGCAATGGACTCAGTTCTGATATGTACCATAGGGTTCCTGCGTGATTTTTAAGCAACGTATGTACTCTTTCTCTGCATTAGTTTCTACAAATTTAAAACCGAAACAAAATAAAACAAAAAACTCACAAAAAAGCCCTCACAAACTAGGAATGTCTTTCCTGGCTTTTCTGATTGGAATTTGAACTCTGTGGGAAATGCATTGCTTCTGAGCATTGCAGGAAAAAGGCCAAAACTCCTCTAGAGTCTCCAGGTGCTGCTGTAGCACAGATTAATTTCTAACGCGTATAAAGGATTTTGAACTTCTGAAATCTTATAGAATTCTCAGTGTTCACAGGCTGACAGAGATGGGGTGAAAACAAATGTTCTAACAAATTTTCCAGCCTTTTCTGATTATTGTTATTTTTCACTTCTAAGACCTTGGCAGTATGGTAAATACCATGTGGCTTTTTTCCTCTTCAAACTGTTGACAAGAATGGCAAAAATTATGTTTCTTAAATTTTTTTTCCTCCCACCCCAAATGAGCAGCTAAAATTTGTTCCTTCACCATTTTTTAATCTCTGTGAGGCATCTCAGGCTACATGCTGGGATAAAGAGGTCTTTCTTGGATTCTCGGATGATAGAATGTCTTACATTCTCCAGCTATTTATCATATTCCCCATAAGGTTTTATTCAACATTCACCTATACCTTTACCTTCTTTTTTTTCCACACCACCTGCCATTCTGTTGAGAAGTGGCCATCTGGTCAATAGGGTCAATCTACAGCCTGATTCAGAATCTCCATGTGCCAAAAATCATATTATATGCTCTTTTTCAGGAAACATGACCTAATCATGGGATTGGAAGTGGTGCTAGGGGCTATCTAATTCATCACTCTGTCCAAAAGTAGGATTAATTTGGTTTACGATGCTCAAAATAGATGTTTGTCTAGGAAGTTCTAAGAGATCTCCAATGATGGAGCTGCTACAGGCTCGCCAAGAAATCTATCCTGCTGTTTTAATGGATATTAATGAAAAATGTAAAGCAAAGCCCTAACCCGATGATTTCTAAGAGAAATTCCAGTCCTCTCTGAAGACATGAAAATGTGCTTGTGTTTCACAGCAGGTGTGCAGATCCATAGTGCAATAAAACTGAAGATACAGAGGCCACACTTGTGCATTTGACAGAAATCTAGGAGAAATATTCACAATATAAAGTTTTCTTAAAAGAGTTTTTTAGTTGTTTTTCACTAGTTAAAATATTAAAACACTCATCAAAATCATGAGATATAGATCATCCTTTGGACCTGTAATAGCTGTGCAAAGAAAAAAGGGTAGAAGCTCATCCTTTTTACTTTCTCACAATACCAAAATATCTATTTATCTATTTGAGCTAAAGACCACGTGCAGCAGTATAATGATGCTTTTACATGAAATAAATGTATGAAAATACATGGCTGGATGTAGTACAGCTTTCATGCTGTTCATGGAGGACATATCAGGTTATGAAAATGAAACAGCAGTGAAAAACAATGTTTATCACTATATGAATTTTGAATAAACCTCATGAAACCAACAGTATAATAAAAGCAATATTCATCTTACTTGTATGGAACACGCCAACTCTGTTATTTTGCTTTGCCTGAAGCAGTTTTAAACCTGAAAGCAGAAGAAATCAAGCAAAGCAAGAAATCATACAGAAGGGTAGCGGTCACATGGTATCCTCACTATTCTGGCAGTGGTTTAACAATAATGAAGCATCTGCGAACAGAAGGACAGATGGGGAAAATTCGCATAATCACACACACTAAAAGAGACCAGGGAATATAAATTCTTCTCTGAGGATCAATCAATTCTTCATCTACATCTCCTACCCTCAGTATACCCATGTATTATGATATGTGTTGATATGAGCATCTCAACATGTCCTCACAGTCACAATACTGTGCAATAGAAGCTTAACATGCTTTGGAGAGCAATGCTATTTGGCATTTCAAGTTTTACGGTTTGCATACTGATCTCAAGCCTAACGAGAATATGTCAGTAAGGCTGCAAAAATAAATGTGAATGACTTATGAATATAAACAATTCAAGAATAAATGTTTATGCAGAAAAGCTTTTTCTAGTCATATAAAAATTTAACATGTACAGTAAGCTATTTCTTTTATTTCTTATTCTTTTATTTTGTTCAGAATTTTTTAAATTGTTTTACTTCTCCAATTATCTGAATTTCATCTGAAATATAATAAGATGTCTTTAAATCTAAAAAAACCCTGAAGATAGTATTTGCCCACCTAGGGACTTTTTTATAGTAAGAGCTATCTGCCTTCTCACATCTTTAGGTGAGATTGACTTTACGCAGTACTCTGAAAAGTGCACATATGTTCTGAAAATAGCGATTCTGTGTAAAACTCATCTGGAAGACGGTTTCTGAATTTGAAAAACATTTTTAGAATACTTTTGTAGGCAGAAGGAGTTCAATAGAAAGCAATAAAAATACCACATTGATTTAAGAAATACGCTTAGAAAGCTGAAGAGTAAGACTGATAAAGAAAGAGTGGAGTAGATCCACTTTTAGAAAGAAAAGTACAGTCTTCTTTTATGATAAAAATGTAAATTAGTTAAGACTTTTGAGAGCAGTAAGCGCTAATAATAGGGCAGTTAGAGATAGCAGCTGCTTGTAATAACCACTATTTTGTATGTAGTGTCCCAAGTACAAGGAACAATAAACTCACTGAAGAAAAAACTTGTCATTTATTTCTGGTACATTTAATAGTTTAGTTCCTTTCCTCTTGCTTTAAGTTATGGTTCAGTGGCAGTAATTTAGTTTTCATCAGCATTTTAAACTTTCCCTGAGTAAAAATCTTGTTGCTATTGCAAATTCTAAAACTCTGTTTATAAATCCTGAATATTTTCAAATTATTCTGGTGGTCTGATAAAAACTTGAAAGTTTTGGACATTGCAGAAAGAAAAAGAGTTAAAATTTGGGACTTTGGGCAAACTTTTAATAACTTGTGTCTTTCTTCTTTTTTTTCTCTAGAAGATGCTAAAAGTATCTGGTTACTGTTCTTAAACTGCATTGTTTCTCCTCTTGTGCTTATACAGTGGTAGAGCTTGGCTACTTCGATCTGCATATATTTTTAGAAAACATTGCCCAGGCCAAAACTTGTGCCTATTCCTCTCATTTCTCCTGAAAACTTTTAGAATTCAGTTTCCTTACCATTGACTGAATTCATGAAGCTCAACAAACAAAGGCTGGGGAAAATCAGAACTTTTAAAATTAATTTAGAGAAGATCCTGTCCGTGACTTCCCTGTTACTGCAGACCATCTCCAGATCACATTTAACTCTTTGTAATCTTATCTAGTGCCTGACACTGTCTTATGGGGTGATTAAACTATTATAGATATCCTTATCTTTTTAAACTATTCTCTTCCTCACACCCAGTCCCTTACCTTGAGCCAGGAATAGACTCCAGGGCTCATCGCTGCTCGAACGGCTGTATACAGTCGTGTAACACACTGCAGCAGTGAGAGTCAAATCCTTCTCCGGGGGTTGAACTGTGCAGGGATGGGCTGCAGCTAGTTTGGTAGGGTTCAGTAGACCTTGCTGTCAAAAACACCTCCAGTACATAACCATACCATTCACGGTATTCACCATTCCAAAAATCAAGAAATTAAAGACGACTAGTTGAAACATTTTCTTTGGAAAAAGCCGCATATTCAGTTTTCTGCAGGAATATGCAGTCTGTCAAAGCTTTTGACCAAAACAAGGCAGCCTAGGAGAAGATCTGCCCCACTCACCCACCTCTCTGCCTCTCCCTGACTGCTTCCCCGAGTGCCCCAGCTGGATGCCAGGGACTTCTGGGCTCTGGATGCCCTGCCATTTCTTTCCCCAAATTGCCCATCTGACTTCTTCCTACAACAGTGGCAGTTCCAAGGCTTCCAGCTCCCCAGTCCCCCCAGGAATGGCTCTGAAAGGCAGCTGAGCCCCTGGTTCCTCTAGTTAGCTGCTTCTAACGCAGCCAGTCCCCCACCACCCCAGCGCAGGCTGGGGCAACACCAAGAACTGCCTGGCCAAATGAGTTATCCATGCTGGACAGCAAGCCTGAAAGTCTGTATTTAGGCGTGCCTGAATTCAATTTTTGAAGACTTGATTCTCTTGAAAATATTATCTTAAACAGAATATATTCCCTAATTCAAAATGAGTGGAGAAGTTAAGTTATATTCTTTTTCCTGACCAGTTGTAGTTTAGTCTCTCTTCCTAATCTAGAGGGAGGACTGGTTTGGCGATTCATACCAGGAGAATAACTCTTTAAAGTACATTTTGTACTGGAAAGAATTAGGAAAACCTTTAATTTATAGTATGAATCACCAGAAGACATATTTGATAGTTAATGCATCATACTTCCACTCTGTGATCCACTGGACTGGAGGTGTGTCCTGTGCCTGCCTCCATCAGTACCTCTCCATCTACGATGGCACACCGCGATCGCTGCGCTCATGCTGGGATTGACCCCCTCCTCTTGTCTGAGAGCCACCGAGCTGCTGCCGCGTGGTGGAAGAGGCTGTCCAACTTGCTCCAGGCCACCCAAGAGGAGAAGCTGCACTGGACACCTCCCATCTTGAAGCTGTTCCAATCTGCGCGGCACAGTGAAACCTCCGCTCAGGCAAAGACCGAAGCAGGAGCCATCCCCCAGCCGCTTGCAGCCTTCACCAGAGAGAAGGAAATCCTAGTTCAGGCATCTGTTGGTGGGACAAACCAGCCTCCTCTGCCTAAGCAAGTCTGAGGCTCAAATGGGCTTTACATACCTCCAAAGAGGTGGCAGCTGAAAAAACAAAGGATGTGAGGATCATAGATTCACAAGCTGGCCCCTAAAAGTCAGAGTTAGTGGAGGTTTCACTCCCTTGTGGATCTAACCCTGAGGGATCGCTGAACAGCACACCTGTTACAACAGCTGCTCTTGGCTATATCCAATTTCCAGAAGTCCTTGAAAGCCTCTGGAGTGTTTTGAGAAGCGAACGATGACATGGGCTCCTTCGGGGAAGTCTCCTCCAGCTGGTGGGTTATGTCATCACCAGGCCTGACTTTGCACGGTGTGACTTGTACAGTCACACCAGCCCTGGACTTAAAGGACCCCTACAAGGGGCATCTCATTTTACCAGACAGTCTGGGAATGGAGGATCTTTTTCCTATATTTGGTTAACACGCTTTTCAATCTACAAATGTGTATGAAGGATTTTTTTTTTTTTTTTCAATTGTATCTTT